>NW_027069541.1:378219-423219 GCF_002906115.3 Quercus suber
TGACAGGGCGACCCTTTTTGCCTTACCTGTTCATCCTTTGTATGGAAGTTCTTGGTGCTTTAATTGAGGATAAGTGTCGTGAGAGACTTGGGAATCCCATAAAAGCTTCACAAAATGGTCCCACCTTCTCGCATCTATTTTTGCCGATGATCCCATGCTTTTGCCAAAGCTAATCAGAAAAAATTTGTTGCCATTAAAGAAGTTCTGGAATCTTTCTGTGAACTCTCCAGGTAAAAAATCAATAGTGAGAAGTCTCGTCTACTTCTCCTCCAATGTGGACCAAGATTCTTTAGAAGGGTTGTGTGAAATTTTGGGTTTCAAACCCACTTCTTCTCTTGGAAAGTACTTGAGTTTTCCAACAAGCATAAAGGAACACATCAGGATTTTGGCTTTATTTTGGATCGAATGAAAAGCAAGATGGCAAGTTGGAAATCAAATCTCCTATCCCTTACGGGTAGGATTGTGTTAACCTAATCAGTCACCTCCACCATTCCTAGCTATGTGAAGCAGTACACAGCCCTTCCCACAAAATCCTCCAAAAGATAGATAAATTAAATAGAAACTTCTTGTGGGGCACTTCAGAAACTAGGAAAAAGGTTCACCTTATTGGCTGGAACAAAATTACAAAGGCAAAGGTAGAGGGTGGTTTGGGTATCCATGCAGCCAAACCAAAAAATACTGTGTTACTTGCCAAGTTGAATTAGAGATTCCACACAAAAAAAAAAAAAAAATCCTCTCTTTGGGTGAGAATTTTGTTAAAAAAAAAATACAAAGGGCAGTGGGGAAGGACTAGGAACTCGACTTGCCCTCCCACCAGCTCACTCGCTTAGATTGGTCTCAAGAAAGGAGAAGTTACATTCTTAAATGGCTCCAAGTGGATTGCAAGTAGAAACAACCTCCTCTCTCTCTCTTTGACAAGTGGATGAATAAGGGTACTTTAGGAAGTCAGATTGAAGGTCTTTTGAATAAAGGTGAGGAAAATCTTTCTCTGAGGAATATATCTAATAACTCGGGTTGGAACTGGGAAAGCCTGTCATTTGCTTTTCCAAAGTCTCTTGCTCTTGAAATGAAAACCACTTCTCTCCCCTTCTCTAATCAAGGAGAGGATCAGCTATCCTGGTTTTCAACTTCTAATGGATATTTTAAACTAAAGCAAGCTTACAGATTAGCCAATTGGGGTGACAATAACATGGTAAGGCAGCAATTCAAGGGTGATTGGGTTTGGAAAGTTGTTACTTTCCCGAAGATCAAGTGTTTTCTCTGGCAATGCTGCCACCAAAGCATCCCGGTTCGATCCATATTAGCTCAAAGAGGTATAAATATTCCTTTCCTTTGCCCTATGTGTAATAATGAGCCAAAAACAATTCTCCACACATTAAGGGACTGCCCCAAGGCGCAATCCTTATGGAATTCCCTCTCTCCACCCTTTCAAGGTAACCTCTTTTATGGCTTGCAATTAGTGGATTAGCTGAATCTAAACTCTAAGACCTCCATGACTAGTCATTCTTCCAATATCAGTTGGAGCATTCTCTTCCCATTTGCAGTGTAGACTCTTTGGCTGCACTGAAACTGCATTGCTTTTGAAAATCCAAACCAACACAAGGACCTGAAGCTTAAGACAATGGCCAAGGCTTTGAAGTTCTCGTACCTTGGGATGAATAGGAAGCAGAATCAGGTTAAGGTAAAAATCCAAGTTCAATGGCTGCCACCACCATCCAATTGGGTCAAGCTGAATTCAGATGGCTCATCAATGGGGAACCCTGGCCTGGCAAGTGAAGGAGGTTTAATTAGAAATGAAAGGGGTGAATGGAGTAAGGGGTATGCAAGAGCGATTGGTATTACAATGAGTGTAGCAGCTGAGCTATGGGCTCTTAGAGATGGTATTCGCTTGTGTTTTGCACTCAAACTTCTAGCAATAATCATTGAGCTTGATTCCAAATTGGTTGTTGATCTATTGAAGAATGAGCTAGACAATCCTAATAGAATAGATGTCTTGGTCACTGATTGTAAGGAGAGTATGAGAGCCATTCCTTGTGCAAGAATTCAACATTGTTATAGGGAGGCTAATAAATGTGCAGATGCCCTTGCTAGAAGTGGTGCACTGCTTAGCCAAGATTTCCCCATCACCCCCCCCCCCCCCCGGATGTAGCTTTTCTCCTTGGCCTTAATTCAGTTGGAGCCTTGTATGATCATTTTGTACCTTTTGTTTTAGAGGCTGGCTAGTTGTTAATTAAAACATCCTTTTAACACACACACGCGCGCGCGCAAAAAAAAAAAAAAAAAAAAAAAACCTTGAGGATGTAAATAGCAGACGAAACTACATTATTGGTCTCTGAAGTTTACCTATTAAGCGCTTTTAGTCCCTAAAGTTTTAACTGAGCACTATTAGTCCTTAAAGTTTCTAAACTAAAGACAATTAGTCCTCCACTTCCATTAGTTTTTTTTTTTTTTTTTTTTTTTTTTTTTTTTTTTTGCTTATGTAGCTAATAGAAATATGAGTTGGCATACTTTTAATGAAGTAGCAACATTTTTTAGTTAAAAAATCTTAAACGTCTCTCCTGTACATTTACCCCTCTCTGTCTCTTCGTTACCTTTCGTTCTCTCTATCTCTCTGTAACTTCTAGTGAAATCCATGTCAGATCTTCGGAGACCACAAAACAATTAAGGAGGTTCGCAAACTAGATCTCTGTACATTGGAGCGCAGCCAATTCTAACAACCAATATAGTCCTACATACATGCAATACTTGGAACAGATTTCTTGCCGTGAACATTTAAAATTAAATTTCTAGAGCAAACTTGTTCTCATGTGGTTGAATGGGCATTGAGTTATAGGGGAACTGGATTTGATCCAATTCGTACCTTGTACATATTATTGGGAACCTTTAACATGGACGTCGGACGAGGTGAGGTCCCGATTTTTCCCTTAATTGGTGTTCACCATTGCCTTTTGTTATCACCAAAAACTTTTTCTCCACCTCGTGCATCTATAGATCTTGTCCCCTATATGTCTTGTACTTTGTAGTTTATTCAATTTGCAAACAAAATGAAAGTTTCTTTGCTTTGTCTTTTCTGGGTCTTTGAGTTTGAAGATTCAGGCTCCAGCTTTCCCAGCTTTTCCCAGTTGTACTTTCTTTGTCTTTTTCTTCAAATGGTTGGAACCAAAGCCCTGCGTTTTGCTTTGTACTTCCACTGCATGTCTGGGTTATAAGGTCCACGTGCCTTTTGTCTCTTTTCTCTCTTCAAATCTGCTTTAATTCACTTTAGCTGTGCTGCACGTCCTGAGATCCCGAGCCTCTGGCAGCCTCTGGGGATCCCGTCCCAGCTCTTTCACTGGAATTTGCTGGACTTTTTAATGGCCTTTTTTGCTGGAAATCTGAACATATATAAGGCCTTGATGTTGATTCTTCTTGCTGCACGAATTGGGCCTTCTTTATTTTTTTATTTTTTTATGGAGTGGGTTATTGTGAAATTTTGGACCTCAACATTAGGCTTTTGAGATAGTTTGACTACATCAATATCCAATGCTCCCTTAGCTGACACAATAAAGTTGGTCAAGGTTCTTTTTTAGGTTTCCAGGCCTAGAGAGGAGAAGCCCATTGGGGAGTGCACCACGCTATTGGGCCTAGTTGGACTTTGGGCAGAAGACCCAGATTGAGGATGTTGTTCAACGCCTTTAATCACCTTATTCCTAAGTTTCCTTTTTCGTGCAAGAAGAGTCCAGGGACCAAAGGCGCTTTCGTCTTGTCTCACTTTGGTTTCTATCGTTACTTGCACCAAAGATTCCTCTGTCGTGGTAACATTGTCGGCGTTAACCGGAGACTAAACTTTGTAAGGGTAGCCCTTGGCTTGGTGCATCACTTTACCATAAGAGAAGCAAAGAGAGCCAAGGCCTTCATATTGCACCCTCTGTCTAATCCCTCCAATGCGTATCAGATCTACTAAAGGCTCGTCCAAGTTCACTTGAACACACAACCTCGCGAATTTCCCTTTGGATTCCGACGTTGTGTGCGTGTCAACTCTGAGGACTGGTCCAATGGCCTTTCCCATGTCTTTAAGGATTGAAGCTTCATAATATTCAATCGGTAACTCCGGTAGACGAATCCATACCACAATTGTTGACAGGTTTGCCTCTAATGGTATGAAGTTTGGTTCCCATCACTGAATGGAGAGATAATGCCCACAACAAACCATGGCCCACTCCTTAGCACCTTAGAGTAATCATTGTTTAAGGTAAACCAAATAAGGAAGAAATCTTGTCCAAGTGCAATACAATCCATCTTACTCGTAGGCTTCCACAGACTAGTCAACTTCGAGACGAGATAGTGATAGCTAACCGTTTTCCTGAAAACCTTAACAATAAGGGTGTTATTCCAGGCGGCACGGATCTTAGCTTTCCTATCACTAGAAAGTTTTACCACCACCTCCCTTGGAAGCAACTCTTCCTCTTCTTCTTTATCGGACTTTGCTTCGGTCTCCATAACATTCTCAAAGTTAAAAGCTTGTTCAAAGGCACTACGAATATCTCTGATCAGTTTTTCTTTGTATGAGATCCCTTCTCCCCCCAAACGGGGAGAGTGTTGTTCTAATGGTCCTCTACCACGACAGTTTTCTTTAACTTTCTTCGTGCTCCTTTGAAGTTCATCATCTTCTTCACTAGACCTAATAGCGGACTCACTCATCATCTTCTTTACATCCTCAGTTGCTATTTTAGCCACCAAGACCTAAAATAGAGTTACATCCAGCTATGGAAATGCTAGATTTTTAAGCATCTGTGAATAATAGGTGTCTATATTTACAATCTATTTTTCATCAGATTGCAAACAAAAATAATATATTTATTCCT
Organism: Quercus suber; assembly: GCF_002906115.3. Lineage (NCBI taxonomy): Eukaryota > Viridiplantae > Streptophyta > Magnoliopsida > Fagales > Fagaceae > Quercus > Quercus suber. The sequence goes on from NW_027069541.1 coordinate 383,064, forward strand.
CTCTCTCTCTCTCTCTCTCTCTCGCTATGTTCTGCATTCTCTCTCCCTTCTCCCTTCTCTCCTCCCTCAGCTCCTTTCACTCTTCGAATCTATCTCCTCTCTCAACTCGTCTCCCTTGTAAATAATAGATTGCTCATTGTAATAGAGATAGATAGTTGTGATTGTTGTTTGGTGGGTTTAGGTCGGCATTTGGGTGGTTGGATTTTGGGTTATGGGTGGCTGTTTGGTGGCTATTTGGGTTGTTAGATTTCGAGTTGTGGGTGGCTGTTTGGATCGGCCTTGGGTGGGTGGGTAGGTGTACGAGATATAACTATAACTAATATTACACTACCTAATAACCATTTATTGGATTAACATTAGAAAAATATTAAATTATATATTCTTTATATTTTTACTACTATGCATAAAAGATGGATCTATTGATCAGATAATAAACAACATATAATTGGTGTAAAATTGGACATACGTGTTAAGAATGCAAAGAATATGAAATTCAAATGTGGGATTATCAAAATATTAATCCAATAAAAAGTTATTAAATGACATAACATCACTTATAGTTATGCCAAGCGAAACTTGAATCCATTTCTAACATCATAATATGGTCAGGGTATGTTTAGTTAGAAGGGTGGAAAAGTGGGAGGATAGAAGAAATTTTAGTTTTTCTTATTTGGGTCTAGTTGAGAGTAGAAAAGTGGAGGGATAGAAAAAATAAGTTTGTATAAATTTACTTATATGTCATGTTAAAAAAAAAAAAAAAAAAAAAAAAAAAAAAAAACCCCAATTAAAACAAGTGTTATCTAACAGTGCCCTTAGGGCATTAGTTAACAATCTATTATAGGAAAGTTTTGACACCACTTTTATAGGAAATGAAAAAAGCTGTCAAAAATTAATTTTTTTTTTCAAAAACTTTTTTAAATGGATTATTAACCAAGCATTCATTAGCATTTCCCTTAAAACAAAAAAGTGGCAAACAAAAAAAAAAAAAATCCAAAAAAAGTATTAAAAAAAAAAGAAAAAAAAAAAAAAGAGCGAACCTGTATCACGCCCAAGAAGGGAAAAAAAAAAAAAGTTGCACGCCCAAGAAAAAAAAAAAGGTTGGAAATGAGGAGGTAGTGCAGTCACCTATGCAACTATCTTTCTCCCATATATTTTTTCCCAAAATTGGGGAGATAGAATCTTATTGGGACAGAGAGAAAAAACTTGAGCTCCACTAATTTTTCATAATTTATTTCTCTCCAACAAAACACCTATAAAATAACTTTTCTCTCCCTTATTTTCTATCTTCATTGTTTCACCTCCAACCAAATGGATCTTTAAAATTTGTAATATTTCTAACACTGCTCAAGTGAATTAGTCTTATTAAACCATGAAAGTAATGAATTTTAAATATAAAAAATTAATATAAAACATTAGCTAAATTAATGGTTAATACTTAAATGATATTTAAACATTAAGGCCTCAAATTGTATTGGGCTAGCCCTGGTAGGGACGGTTCCGATATTTGAATGAAGTCAAACTTGCTTGTTCCATTAGCTTTGCTCTTGGTGAACTTCAAATTTAATTGACATTTTTTTTCTCTTTCTTGGTGCTCAGATTTTCCTGAAAGCAAGTGTTTTGAAGATTAGATTGAAGAAGAAATATTATTCTTCTGAAGATATGGCTTCTGTCCTTCAATGNAAAAAAAAAAAAAAGAGCAAACCTGTATCACGCCCAAGAAGGGAAAAAAAAAAAAAAGTTGCACGCCCAAGAAAAAAAAAAAGGTTGGAAATGAGGAGGTAGTGCAGTCACCTATGCAACTATTTTTCTCCCATATATTTTTTCCCCAAATTGGGGAGATAGAATTTTATTGGGACAGAGAGAAAAAACTTGAGCTCCACTAATTTTTCATAATTTATTTCTCTCCAACAAAACACCTATAAAATAACTTTTCTCTCCCTTATTTTCTATCTTCATTGTTTCACCTCCAACCAAATGGATCTTTAAAATTTGTAATATTTCTAACACTGCTCAAGTGAATTAGTCTTATTAAACCATGAAAGTAATGAATTTTAAATATAAAAAATTAATATAAAACATTAGCTAAATTAATGGTTAATACTTAAATGATATTTAAACATTAAGGCCTCAAATTGTATTGGGCTAGCCCTGGTAGGGACGGTTCCGATATTTGAATGAAGTCAAACTTGCTTGTTCCATTAGCTTTGCTCTTGGTGAACTTCAAATTTTAATGACATTTTTTTTTCTCTTTCTTGGTGCTCAGATTTTCCTGAAAGCAAGTGTTTTGAAGATTAGATTGAAGAAGAAATATTATTCTTCTGAAGATATGGCTTCTGTCCTTCAATGTATGCTATGTGAAATTCAATCCAAGCAAGAAGTCCACCAGAGACATAAATGCAAACGGCACAGTTCTGGTCAAATACAACTTTGTAATACAAGTGCGTGCATTCTTGTTTAATGCAATTGCATGAAGACATAAATTTTCTGGTCAAATACAACTTTGTGCAGATCAATAATAATAGCACATTCTTATTTTATTCATGATTTTGGTAAGTTCATGCGTTTGGCAGTGGCTTTCCTGTGAGAAATGCCTTAAACAGTGAAAATGATCTTGCTGGTTGCGTTGCAGGAGCTCTGTGTGAAGCTCCTCTTATGCTGGCAAAAGATAGCTGATTGTCACCATCTACTTGTGTCCATCCACCAACCTGCAGTGAAAAATAAATCAAGAAAAAGAATACCATTTGGCATTCATTAACAATTCATCAAAAAACTTATATGAGCAGAGCATATTGACCTGTTTTCCCTCAAACCATGCTCTGTATGGCACAGTTATTTTCAGACCCAATTCCTTGGCCAATCCATTTACCAGTGTCTGAGACCCGGTAAATGGGACTGGTGCATCTTGATCTCCACTGTCAAATTACATCAAAATCAACTAAATTATAACTACTAAGCAGGATCCATTTCTGTCTATTCAAAATGTGATAAAGGATAAGAAGTAATTAAATAGCATATACCTGTAAAGTTGTAAACCATGGCCCAGATGCCAGACTTTGTTGTATATATACGTATATACATGGATAGGTTGTAACAATGATATTTGAGTTTGGAGAGTATTGTTTTATAAAGTCGATAAAGTGAAAATTTAATTTCTGAAATTTTCAAAGTGAAAATTCAAAATTTAGTATTTTCAATCAGTCGAAACTTTTGCTCGATCGATCAAAATGTAAGGAAATCTATCTTGGAGTCTTTACCTGTTTCGATCGATGCTTGATTCCTGTTCGATCGATTGAAAAGAGCATTCGATCTATCGAAAGGAACTCTTGACTAATCAAAACTCGTAAAACTAAAAGTTTGAAAATGTTTCAAGCCTTATGAACGATTTTATGAAACATTTTGACTCTCTATACGTGCCTTTTGATGAAATATAACCCTATGAGTATAAATAGACGACTATGTTCACTTAAAAAATAACTAGGTAGCAAAACATGAAATAGAATGAGGACAGGACAAAAAAGTAAAGGGTATATTTGTCACACAGCAGGCCTTAGTGTTTTTTCCCCTATTTTCTCTTCATTTTGGATAGAAAAGTTTTGTGTGGGTCCTAGTGGAAAATGCTTGGGCCTTACATAAAAATTTTCTTTCTCCCCCTTCCAACCAAACAACACACAAATTCATTTTCTCTCTTATTTTCTCTCCAAAGTTTTCCATCCACCTTATTTCACCTCCAAACAAACACACCCTAAAGGGCCATGCTCAAGAAAAGCTCCTATTCCAACATATGAACAACCAGGTCTTCAAAAAAGAGAAGAACCACAAGCTCACACAGCACCACAAGTTCTACTATAATTTTGTATATTATATTCAGAAATAGGTTGTGCATTAGAACATTCAGGAAATGATGAAAAACAACTTAGAGTTAGGATTTCTTTGAGTGAGCTAGGTGATATAATTGAAGTTAACATAATTTTACCTCCATTTAGCCAGAGAACAAGGGGCTTTGAAGCTGGCTCTAATTCAGCTTCAACAAAGTAGAAGAAAAGAGCTCTCTGTTGCTTTTCATCAACGGTGATGTATCTGGAAAATTGTTGGAAACTGACTTGTGGTTGCCCCGGCAGACTTGTGACTTTTTCAGCTATGAGAAAAGGTTCCACCACTGCCATAAAAATGTGTACAAAAGATGCACATATTATGCTCATGACAATCCATTGCTGAGAGTGCTAAGTGATGAAGATAGTGAGAACGAGAGCTCTTTAGTTTCAGATAGATGACTTGCTTGATTGGTGCTTAGTGCTTAATCTGATAGAGTTGGGGTTGTGTTCAGGTCGTTTTGGTCATGTGACATGCATCACGTTTTGATAAGTTAGCTCTTACCCCTTTGTCACGATAGTGATTTACAAGTTAGGAAATACAGGTTTTGAAATGTAGACCAAATAGAATAAATGTGAGCCGAATGAGACTTCTGAATATTTATCATTTTTATTGCATTGTTATGGCTCATATTTCTAATGTCTATTTTAGTATATTCTTTGTATTTTTTAACTCAAAACTATAGAGTTTAGCCCAAATATAATAAAATTTCATACTTTTGAACCCAAAAATTATGAAGGAAAAAAATGAATTTTTGAGCTAAACTTGAAAAGAAAAACTTATAAAAAGAATCAATTTAAGGCTCAATTAATCTAAAATGGACTAAATAGGGGACTGAAATTGACTGAGTCGATCGGATTTGATTGAGTGGACCAAATTGGACTGAATGGGACCGAATAGAATTTTTTTAATTTTTAGGGAGAACAAATTATTTTCAAAAAAATTTAGAAAAAAAAAAATTATGCATTATATTACAATAAAAAAAAATTATTTATTCCAATGCATTGTGTGTTTTACGACTAGTTTAGTAAAATTGCAAAATTGCTTTTGATAAACTAGATTCTATAGTTCTATACCTTAAATTTTTATTTTAATTAAATTATAATTTTCTATTATAATTGTTTTTAGTTATTTATAATTTTTTTTTTCTCATTATAAGGTCGACTATGTGTACAATATTGTACATATTTGTTTAGTTTACGCTCTACAATGTAAGGTAATAATTTTCTTTCATATTAATAATACTAGTACATTTTTATTTAAAGCAATTGCATGAAGACATGCCTTTGCTAGTCAAATACAACTCTGTCCACATCAATGATATAGTATGGTACAATCACATTTTTATTTAAAGCAATTGCATGAAGACATGCCTTTGCTAGTCAAATACAACTCTGTCCACATCAATGATATAGTATGGTACAATCTTAATTTATTCATGATTTTGATAAGTTCATTCATTCGGCAGTGGTTTTCCTGCGAGAAATGCCTTAAACAGTGAAAATGATCTCGCTGGTTGCGTTGATGGAGCTGTGTGTGAAGCTCCTCTAATGATGGCAAAAGATAGCTGGGTTTTACCATATACTTGCGTCCATCCACCAACCTGCAGTGAAAATAAATCAGGAAAAAGAATACCATTTAGCACCAACCATTCAACTGAAAACTATATGAGCATGTCTACCTGTTTTCCCTCGAACCATGTTCTGTATGGCACAGTTGTTTTCAGACCCAGCTCCTTTGCTAATTTATCTACAAGTGTTCGAGACCCGGTAAATGGAATTCTTGAATCTTGATCTCCACTATCAAATTACATCAAAATCAAATCAATTATAAGCAGGAACTTTTTCTGTTCTTCAAATGTTATAAAGGATATATGAAGTAATTAAATAGCAAAGACCTTAAAAGAGATTGTATCACTATACCTGTAAACAAAGGCCCGGATGCCAGACTTCACAAGTGAGCCTAAGACACCAATTGTAGGTATCTCTAAATTTGTCATATCATATTGTAGAACTTCGACACTAAAATTGTAAAAAAGAACCCCAAAATTACAATTTCAGCAAGAGGAAGGATTATAATTTATTAAAACAAAACAAATACTCGATTTCTTTGCACCACTATTGGGACTTGTTATGAAAAGCCTCATGGTTTAATGATTAGTTTTGTTTCCTAATTGTCTTTACATGCTGATGATATTAAATTGTTCTTGAAAGAAAATTACTTAAATTTAATTAAAGATGCAAATAATTACTAAGATTTTAAAAAACAGTGATTATCGATCGATCATTACTCTTGGCAGATACCCCATTCTTTGAATCCAACGAGTTGGGCATGGAGAGCCTCCTGCACGTCTTTCCTGTTTAAATACTTTTCTGTGATACCTTCTCCACAGACAAGTTCCTTCTTTTCAGCTTGCTGTAAGCAGAGGGAAGATGAATAAAGCAATTCTCAATTGAAATCTACATGAAGAAAATGTTGCAGTTTGAAGGATAAAATTTATATACAGTTTTTTAAGTGTTGTTCAATTAAATACAAACACATGGTTATATTGACCAATAAATTACAAATTGAATTATCCTTTCGAAGGACCATTAGATTCAATGAAACTATGCGTCTGAACATAATTAAGAAACCCAATATATAGCTCCTAAGAAATGGTATCTAATTTTTACCCTGTTTGAAATATAAAAATGTGATAATCTCTAACAAAAACAAGTCGCATTATATAAGAGTTTTGATAGGGCGTGTAAAAACTTTAAGTGCTGACTGAGAGCATCTAGTTTAGAATGGAGAGGTGGCAAAGTTCGAAATTTAGACAAGAAGGCCTTATATAGCATGTCCATTTGTGACTTAACAGGTGATAGACAAATGTCACCGGTGACATCGAAAGGGTCGATGGTGTCAGTAAGTTGTTTGATTCGTAAAGTTACAGCAATACAAGCTGATTCATCACTTCCTTCTTGGTTTATGATTCCTCTCATGATCTGAGCTGAACCATTACAAACTTTAGTGACAAGTTGATAAATGTCATCTGATATCAAGCCGTGAGACCAGTAATACTCGTATGGCCAGTTTAAATCAATGGTGAAATCCAGAAGAGGATTCCCTACCTGCAAAATAGTACAAATTAATAAAAATTTTGATTGATCAATATTATTATCTGACATGGAAATTTTTTCAAGCTATTTCAGAGGATATATTTCTTGTTCTACTCACAGCTATCCCCTTCAAATTGATCTTCAAATTGGACTGAATAATGAGCTGGGCGAGTTGAGGCACATAGTGACCTATTACCAAAAAAAAAAAAAAAAAGACCATGATTTTTATAAGAAATCTCTCTCGAATTTGTAGAAGGATGAATCTATTTTTTATTTAATTAAGTTATTTATTTTTGAATACTAGACTAATTAACACTATAAGAATTTCTTTTCATCATGTTGAAATGAATCTTTTTTTTTTGAGAAACATGTTGAAATGAATCTTATTTATTCAATATACACCATAATATCGGACTCTAGTCCATGCTCTCTATCAGACCTCTCAGCAACATGTGTATGGGGGCAAGAACGCAAAACCTTACTGCTGTTAATTTGAACCAAAACTGATAGCCTTCGTTTAAAATGGAAAAATTACCTGCATAGCTCTCTCCTGCGATAAAAAAATCTCTGTCTTGGTATTCTGGATATTTGGCAAACCAGCGTTGCAGAAATATAAGATTGTCTCGTGCTTAGCAAAAGTAGACACGTCGTCAGTTTCAAAATCTTCATATATAAAATGATTGGTTCTATAAACATCCTTATAGTAATTTGCGTGGAAAAAAAATTCCACATATAAAGGATATTGACTTTTGAATGTAAGTTGTAATTTATGTAAATTGCGTTTTGTTTATCTTTGTTCTCGAATCGCGGTTGTCACATCTGTATTTTGTCTTTCAAATCATTGGCAAGAAGGCAAGTGCACAAACTATAGCATATAGTATTCACTGTGAATAATATAACAGAAGTACTTAAAATCAATTAATTAGGAAAAAGTTTGACTGATTGGTATGTCTTTGAATAATAGGAAACAAGGCCAAATAACATATACCTGTAATCTCATCGTTCACATGGGTGTAAAATGATTTATTAGCCGAGTAAGAGAAACCAACTCCTGCCGGTGACTCAAGGTACAACATATTTGCTTCTGAAACAAAGATTAAATGAAGAAGTAAGTGTTTTTGCCAAACAAGAGTATCTTGACCTATTTGACTATTTCCTCGGAGGTGTGCAGTTCCCTGTCCACGTACCAAGTTATTATAAATATACCTGTAATCTCATCGTTCACATTGGTGTAAAATGATTTGTTAACCGAGTAAGAGAAACCAACTCCTGCCGGTGACTCGAGATACAACATATTTGCTTCTGAAACAAAGATTAAATGAAGAAGTAAGATTTTTTTGCCAAACAAGAGTATCTTGACCTATTTGACTATTTCCTCGGAGATGTGTAGTTCCCCCGTCCACATACCAAGTTATTATAAAGAGGGATCTTTTAGAGGTGACCCAAGATGGATATTATAAAGAGAGATCTTTTAGAGGTGACCCAAGATGGAGCAGGAGGTTTCAAATTCAAAATCTCATGAATATTATGAGATCTGAGGAACTATTAAGCCAACCCTTAGAGGTTTAAATAATTTTTAATAATTCACTTAAATCTAGTTTTTCATTCATCCTTGATAAATAAATAAATAAGCAGGTTTAGTCTGGGAATAGTCAGACGCACCTATAAACAAAGTAAAACATTAATCATAGCCAGTTAAAAAGGAAATGAAACAAGATAAACAAGAGTTCTCATGGACTTGGAGAAAAGGATTACCTTTATTCCAGTTGTACTCATTCCTGACCAGATTTTCACCTCTCACTTTAAAGGGGCCATGCTCAAGGAAAGCCGATGCAACAGATGAACAACCAGGCCCTAAGAAATGAGAAGAAGCACATGGTCAGACACCAAAAAGAAGTAAAATTTATACCATAAATAGAAAAAAAAAATTAGAGTTAAGAGTTCATTCAGTGATCTAGGTAATATAATTAAAGCTGATACTGTAATTTTACCTCCATTTAGCCAGAGAACAAGAGGCTTTGAACCTGGCTGTGATTCAGCTTCAACAAAGTAGTAGAAAAGAGCTCTGCTTTGTTTTTCATCAACGGAGATGTAGCCGGAAAATTGTTGGAAACTGACCTCTGGTTGCCCTGGCAGACTTGTGATTTTATCATCTATGCGAAAAGACTCCACAGTCATAAAAATCTGCACCAAGGATGCACATATTATGCCTATGACCATCCATTCCTGATGAGACTGCATGATTGACTGAGAAGAAGAGATTGAGAACAAGCTTTCTTTGGTTTGTGATAGAAGGCTTGCTTGATTGGTGCTTCTTCTTATAGAGTTGGAACAGTCCTGTGAGCAAAAAGAGGCCTTTTGAAAATGATTAAAAAAAAAAGAGTTGACTCCGAAAATGATAAGACAGGTTTAATGGTGCTTAGCAAAAATAAAAAGAAAAAAAAGAAGAAAAAGACACGTTTGAACTATAATCAACTCAACTCAACTCAAAACCTTCTTGGCTTTACTCAAATATAAAAACTAACAACTCAATTCAACTAAGAAATCTGATAAAGACTGTTTATCAAAAAAAAAAAAAAATTCTGATAAAGACTGAGTCAACACTGCCGGCTGAACCTATTGGCCAAAATCTTCCTTTGTTAGATATTATATATTTTTTTTATTGGTTGTTGTGTTGCCGTTGGTATACTGGAACTTCATATGTTAGATATTTAAGTTAGACATTTTTTTTATTGATGGATCCTATGTTAAATATTTAAGTTTAATTTTTGTGGGTTTTCTTTGTTTTTGTTTGGTACTGAATCTGGGTATATATATATATATATATATAAACTTTGCCTTTTGCTTAGAAGGAATGAGAGGAAAAGGCAGACTGAGAATCTAGCGATTATAGAATGTGATATATGATATATGTTTCACTAGGAAAAGGCAGATTGAGACTTGATTTCTCTTTCTTAGTTTCACTAGGAAAGAATTAGCAGGGACACATATGATATATGTTTAACTAGAAGCTATAGGCTGTGATCAATTTCCATTTTCAAGGAATATGTTATTTTATATATTATCAGATAATTGAGAAGAAACCAGTTAAGAAGAAAGTATCGAAGAATAAGAAGCAAGCTGAGAAAGAACTGAAGCAAGAAGAAGAAAAGAACTAAACGACATCTACCAGATACAAGAGTATTTAAGTTAGAAACTAAACGACTTGTAGTTCTTGTTTGTAACTTTTATTCACTTTCATCTCACGTGCTATAACCGTCTCTCACACGTGTTGTAACTGAATTACAAACGGGTTGTTTAGTTTGTTAAGTTTGTTACTCTCTGTTTTGGGGTTTTGGGCACAGAGGTGTATATAACCTCAANTTTATTCACTTTCATCTCACGTGCTATAACCGTCTCTCACACGTGTTGTAACTGAATTACAAACGGGTTGTTTAATTTGTTAAGTTTGTTACTCTCTGTTTTGGGGTTTTGGGCACAGAGGTGTATATAAACCTCAAATAATGTACAGATTCATTTATCACAAAGATTAAGAGAAAGTTTCTCAATTCCTTTCTCCAATTCCCTCTTTGTGCACTCATAGAATTCTGTTATTCTTTTCTTTGTTTTGTTATATATGTAGCAGGCCATATGATATTGATGTTGCATCACTCATAACATCATAGCAAATTGTAAAATAAGTTGTGAAAACTTTTTTCCCTATCATTACTCGTGTATAGAATATCTAGAGCTTATTATGTCTTCAAGATGATTCTTTAAAGACATTACTAGAAAGGGAATTTAGGGTATTGATGAATTTTTCATCTATATACCCTAGCCAAGATATTCACTGGAGGATTAAGCACATTTGCTGTGATATTTCAGCTATACTCTCACAAACCCCTCTGTGCTCTGTTAACTGGATTCCTGGAGGGGCAAACGGCAAGGCTCGTGCCGTGGCCAAGTGGTTGTTATTGAACAATGTATTTAACATTTTTAATTTGGGTTTTGGCCCTCCCTGTTTTGAATCTTTAATCAGGGTGGAGGCCAGCAGACCCTCTTGTAATTCTTTTTGGATATGAATAAAATTTTCCAGTTCATCAAAAAAAGAAACATATTTCAATATACCAACGGTCCATTAGATTCAATAAACCTACTTCTAGTTGGTGTAAAAAGTATATCTCACATTGATTTTAAAGTAAAAATTTAGTTAAAACTATTGCAAAAAATGCCATTTTAATATATAGCTATTATTAAACTATCTTCTATGGATATTTTTTTCAAGAGAAGTGTTCCATTCACAAAATTTTCACAACAAATCATAAGTGATAACTTGTTATTTGTTCTTATTTAAACATATCTCTGAAATTACTTTTTAACCTATCAGTAACAACCAATAACAAAATACCATTTAAGATTTGCCGTAAAAGCGTTGTGAAAATCTTGTGGACATAACATTTTTTTTTTTAATGTTTAGAAATCATTTTGGAATTTGTGTGAATCAGGCATGAAAATGTAGAATTTTAACTCAAAATGCATTCTTTTTATCTACTTTTGGAATAATAATTATGATTCCAAAATGGATTATGAATCGGGAATTGTTGTACTAGCAGAATAAAAAGAATAGAATTCTTCCCCTAAGCAGATTAATTGAGCTTTGAGAAAGTGAGGTTAACCGTGAGTGGTAGTGAAAAAACTGTTATGGGTTTATATAAAAGGGATTTTCTAGCTAAGACATCTTTGAGAAGCATAATCTCAGTACACAGGAGGGAGGTCAGAGAAAATAAATTTTAGAACAATGGAGTAGTTGAAAATGTCGATCGTGTCCTGACTTAGGGTGCACTTCTTTTTTTTAATTGTTTACATAATTTGTTATAATAATTTTTAAAATTTGTTTGGATTTAAGGGAGTGGTGTCTGAACATATCCACTCTCTATTTGTGAGATATCCCGAAAATCTTATCTTGATTATTTATGTGGATGATGAAATTTGCGATCTTAGTTATTGCAACTCCTTCAAATCAATTGAATTTACTTGTCAATTATCACTGACGAAACTAGACACAATGATTATTGCTTGGGTTTGTTAGTCACACACTCACACCACTTTTTGTTATTTTAATATGGAAAATCAATTAGTCACTACACTTTTATTAGGCACTGACCGCAATATATCATATAAATAATGTGTCGGCAGCACTACTCCATTATTTTTTATCCCACAAGACCAAAAAGCTATGAATAGGAAATCAACATTGCTGTTTGCACTACCAAACTTTCCAGCTCAGAATTTTGGAAAAGGTGTCTCTCCAAATTTGAAGAGAAACTCTTTTATATATATATATATATATTTGATGACGCTTCCTCCTAGGAAATTTGTGGTTGGTTGTAAGTGGATCTACAAGATTAAGACTCGCTCTGATGGTCCATTGAGTGCTACAAAGCTCGTCTTGTTGCAAAAAGTTTTACACAAGAGTATGGGATTGATTATGAAGAGACCTTTGCTCCAATTGCTCGTATCTCATCTGTTCGTGCCCTCTTAGCTGTTGCTGCTGCCAGTAAATGGGACCTTTTTTAGATGGATGTCAAAAATGCATTCCTTAATGGGGATTTAAGTGAAGAAGTGTATATGCAACCTCCTCCTGGTCTCTCTGTTGACTCAAACAAGGTTTGTCATCTTCGACATGCACTTTATGGCCTTAAACAAGCTTCACGAGCTTGGTTTGCCAAATTCAGCTCTACCATCTTTCGCTTGGTTATATGACCAGTCATTATGATTCTGCCTTATTTCTTCATCACACTGACAAAGGCACTATTTTACTTCTCCTATATGTGGATGATATGATCATAATTGGTGATGACCTCAGTGGCATTAAGAACTCAAGGCTTTTCTCAGTCAGCAGTTTGAGATGGAAGATCTTGGACATCTCAGCTACTTCTTGGGTCTTGAAATCACTCATTCTACAGATGGACTTTATATTACTCAAGCCAAGTATGCCTCTGAACTCTTGTCTTGAGCTGGACTTACTGATAGCAAGACTGTTGACACTCCAGTTGAGCTTAATGCACATCTGACTCCCTCAGGGGGAAACCATTGTCTAATCCTTCTCTTTATAGACGCTTGGTTGGCAGCTTAGTTTATCTCATTGTCACTCATCCAGACATTTCTTATGCTATACACCAGGTGAGCCAGTATCTATCTGCACCACAATCGACTCACTATGCTGCTGTTCTACGCATTCTTTGATACCTAAAGGGCACTCTCTTCCATGGTCTTTTCTACTCTGCTCAGTCTCCTCTTATTCTCCGTGCATTTCTAATGCTGATTGGGCAGGAAATCCCACTGATCGCAGGTCCACCACTGGATGCTATTGCTTTCTTGGTTCTTCTCTGATTTCTTGGCGAAGTAAGAAATAAACTCATGTGGCCCGCTCCAGTACTGAAGCAGAATATCGTGCCCTTGCTGATACCACATCTGAGCTCCTTTGGCTACGATGGCTTCTCAAAGACTTAGGTGTGTCTACATCCTCTGCTACTCCTCTTTATTGTGACAACCAGAGTGCTATTCATATTGCTCACAATGATGTCTTCCATGAACGGACTAAACACATTGAGATCGATTGTCATTTTATCCGTTTTCATCTTGTCCATGGTGCTCTCAAGCTGATCTCAGTCTCCTCTAAAGATCAACTTGCAGATATCTTCACCAAGTCACATCCTAAGGGACGCCTTCGTACTTTGGTTGACAACCTCAAGTTGGTCTCACATCCACNTAGCTTGGGGAGTTGGTTGAGAAAGAAAACTTTCTACCAGAGGGTCCCTTAACAATTGGTGTAACAGCTGGTGCCTCTAATCCAGATAAGGTAATTTTCTTACTATCAAAGAATGTTGTTTTTTTACCATGGAAATCCTTTGATGTAAGCTAGGGTATTTCCCAACCATTATATGTCATCCTGAATTTTTAATGATATTGGCTATAGAAGTGATAAAATCATGTCCTTTTGGATTTTAACTAGGTTGTTGAGGACGTCCTTATCAAAGTGTTCAACATCAAACATGAAGAGGCCTTGCAACTTGTGTAACTTAGGTTAGCTTCATATGTAAACATTAGTCAGAGAGTATCAGTGTAATTTTATAACTAAAAAAACTGTAATTGAAGAATATATGTTATGCAGCCCCAATTTACCCTAGAATTTTTATGTTCTATTGAAAGGTTATGGTTACTGTGGCTTGCATGTTTTGAATTTCTAAATCAATAAGTTTAATGACACTGAAACAATAATTTTCACAACTACTAAGGTAATATGTTGTGATTAATGCACAATAAAAGTAATATATGTAGCAGGCCATATGATATTGATGTTGCACCACTCATAACATTATAGCAAATTGTAAAATAAGTTGTGAAAACTTTTTTCCCTATCATTAGTCGTGTATAGAATATCTAGAGCTTATGTCTTCAAGATGATTCTTTAAAGACATTACCAGAAAGGGAATTTAGGATATTGATGAATTTTTCATCTGTATCCCCTAGCCAAGATATTCACTGGAGGATTAAGGACATTTGCTGTGATATTTCAGCTATACTCTCACAAACCCCTCCGTGCTCTGTTAACTGGATTCCCGGAGGGGCAAATGGCAAGGCTCGTGCCTTGGCCAAGTGGTTGTTATTGAACAATGTATTTAACATTTTTTATTTGGGTTTTGGCCCTCCCTGTTTTGAATCTTTAATCAGGGTGGAGGCCAGCAGACCGTCTTGTAATTCTTTTTGGATATGAATAAAATTTTCCAGTTCATCAAAAAAAGAAACATATTTCAATATACCAACGGTCCATTAGATTCAATAGACCTACTTCTAGTTGGTGTAAAAAGTATATCCCACATTGATTTTAAAGTAAAAATTTAGTTAAAACTATTGCAAAAAATGTCATTTTAATATATAGCTATTATTAAACTATCTTCTATGGATTTTTTTTCAAGAGAAGTGTTCCGTTCACAAAATTTTCACAACAAATCATAAGTGATAAGTTGTTATTTGTTCTTATTTAAACATATTTCTAAAATTATTTTTTAACCTATCAATAACAATCAATAACAAAATATCAATTAAGATTTGCAGCAAAAGCATTGTGAAAATCTTGTCAATATAATATATATATTTTTTTAATGTTTAGAAATCATTTTGGAATTTGTGTGAATCAGGCATCAAAATGTAGAATTTTAACTCAAAATGCATTCTTTTTATCTACTTTTGGAATAATAATTATGATTTCAAAATGGATTATGAATCGGGAATTGTTGTACTAGCAGAATAAAAAGAATAGAATTCTTCCTCTAAGCAGATTAATTGAGCTTTGAGAAAGTGAGGTTAACCGTGAGTGGTAGTGAAAAAACTGTTATGGGTTTATATAAAAGGGATTCTCTAGCTAAGACACCTTTGAGAAGCATAATCTCAGTACACAGGAGGGAGCTCAGAGAAAATAAATTTTAGAACAATGGAGTAGTTGAAAATGTCGATCGTGTCCTGACTTAGGGTGCACTTCTTTTTCTTAACAATTGTTTACATAATTTGTTATAATGATTTTTAAAATTTGTTAGGATTTAAGGGAGTGGCGTCTGAACATATCCACTCCCTTTTTGTGAGGTATCCCGAAAATTTTATCTTTTTTTTTTTTTTTTAAGAAGCATTATCAAAATTCCTTCCCGAAAATCTTATCTTGATTATTTATGTGGATGATGAAATTTGTGATCTTATAGTTTATTGCACCTCCTTCAAATCAATTGAATTTACTTGTCAATTGTCACTGACGAAACTAGACGCAATGATTATTGCTTGGGTTTGTTAGTCACACTCTCACACCACTTTTTGTTATTCTAATATGGAAAATCAATTAATCACTACACTTTTATTAGGCACTGACCGCAATATATTATATAAATAATGTGTGTCGGCAGCACTGCTCCATTATTTTTTATCCCACAAACAAGACCAAAAGCTATGAATAGGAAATCAACATTGCTGTTTGCACTACCAAACTTTCCAGCTCAGAATTTTGGAAAAGGTTTCTCTCCAAATTTGAAGAGAAACTCTTATTTATATATATATATATATATAATTTAGAAAGTCTTATATCTTTTTATTCGGTATAAATTTTGAAATTTAATTATTGGATGTTATATTTTTATTATATTTTCTTCATTATTACAAATTTTTAAAAGATTAAGGATTTAATAACGATGTCATCAATAAAATGTTTAAATTTTCAAGTTTTTGTAATCTAAAATTCTGCAGAAAAAAGAAGTTTATTAAACAAATAGTAAATAACATCTTAATGTGGCCCGCTCCAGTACTGAAGCAGAATATCGTGCCCTTGCTGATACCACATCTGAGCTCCTTTGGCTACGATGGCTTCTCAAAGACTTAGGTGTATCTACATCCTCTGCTACTCCTCTTTATTGTGACAACCAGAGTGCTATTCATATTGCTCACAATAATGTCTTCCATGAACGGACTAAACACATCGAGATTGATTGTCATTTTATCCGTTTTCATCTTGTCCATGGTGCTCTTAAGTTGATCTCAGTCTCCTCTAAAGATCAATTTGCAGATATCTTCACCAAGTCACATCCTAAGGGACGCCTTCGTACTTTGGTTGACAACCTCAAGCTGGTCTCACATTCACCTTGAGTTTGAGGGGGGCTGTTAACGTGTATAACATATTGTGGGCTTTAGGCCCAGTTAGGTTACTTGTATAGCACACATATTTACTTGTACTGCACACATATGCCTCCTATATAAAGGCACCTATGTACATTCTTTCATCGGGAAATACAATACAATTACATTCAGTATTTCTAACATTCTATAATCTAAAATTCTGCAGAAAAAAGAAGTTTATTAAACAAATAGTAAATAACATCTTATTTGAACTAAATTTAACATGTGAGTTAAGAACACAAAAAAAAAATGCAATCTAGCAATTAGATTTTTAAAATTCATATCTATTAAAAAGATATTGAAGAAATTTGAAGAGTTTTTCTTTAAACTAGTTTAAAAAGAAACCTTATCCAAGAATTTTTGTCTTCATTCTTCAAAGAGATTTTAGGCGTTAGAAAAGGAAATGATTAGGATCCGTCCCCCTCCCTTCATTTCCAACTTCGAAGTCCACATGACAGTCAGCATAAAACACTTTCCTTCATCCTTTCGGTCTTTCCCTTCCTAACAACCCTCTGCCCCGAAGAAAAAAAATTTGTAATTGTTGTACCAACATTATGGATTGAATTATGATATAATTGTCAATGAACGAGCAACTTTTTCTACACAAACCTCTTCTCTCAAAACATCACTGAAGTGGACCAAATGAATCAAAGTAAACAGAATGGACTAAAGTGGGCCGATGGACCCTAATGAACTGAAGTAGACCAAAATGGACTGAATTGGACTAAAGTAGACCGAGTGAGCCAAAGTAGATCAAAATAAACTAAAGTGGACCATACTAGACTATAGTGGGCCAAACCAAACTAGACCATAGTGGACTAAACTAGACATAACGGACCAAAATGGACTGAAATGGACCGAATGGATTGAAATGCTATGCTAATATGATTCAATAGGAGCGTACTACGCTTAAGTTTTTAGATTTCAAAATGTTTTTTGTGTTAGAACTCCTTTCCCCCTTTCTTGTGTGTGTTTGTTTCTCAAAAAAAAAAAAAAGCTTTTAGATATTATATAGATATGACCCGAAAATGATTAAAATATATTATATCAATTTGCAATTGTGCTACAGTGCCATCCTACATTTAGGATGGCACTGTAGCACAATTGCAAAAAAATTTGCAATTCTCAAATTAGTCCGGCTACTGGGCTTTTTGGTGCCTTGATGCTAAATTTCTCCAACATTTCCCATTTACAATCCCCAGTGGGGATGCTCTAAGAGCATCGGTATCCGGTTTTGCATATGCTATATTTTAGCATTAAAGCACAATAATAGCCCATTAATTAGTCTTGTAATTGTACAAATATTTGCAGTTGTGCTATTGTACTATCCTAAATTTATCATGGTACTATAACTCACTTGTAAAATTAAAATAATATTTTTTATTCATTCACCTCAAAAACATCTCCTCTTTCTCTCTCTGCTTGACTCACCACAAAATTAAAATATTGTTTTTTTATTGTTTGGGGTTATATATTTTATTGTGTAGATATATTATTTTATTATGTTGTATAAGAATATAAAAGTTAGGATGTTGGGTGTATGGTAAATGATATGGTATGTTGGTGATTTCCAAGTCCAACGAAACAGCATTTTGATATACAAACACACTTCAGCAATGACCTTTAAACAGATTCAATTGGATCAAATCAGTCATCTTAAACTGTATGTATGATAGAATGTCATTACAAGCCAATAATATCGACTCAAAGATTTCAACCTTACCGTATCTGCAAATAAATAAATATTAATTGATTATTGGTTACTTATTGGGTCATACGGATGAATTCAACCACGTTTGAAAGTGAACCAGAGTATTTTACACGGAGGAAATTTCTTGGTACTTTCCTGGGTCCAAAAGTTTGAAAGTGAATCAGAAAATGCATCAGATTTCAGCTACACTCCAAAGTCCAGCTTGAGCGGCCACCTGCCAAATATAAAATATTATCTCTAACTACTCTGTTTACAAAATATATTTATGTCCCAGTCTGGCAGATGTATAAGCTACTATAATTATTAATATTATTATTATTTTTTGGGGAGGAATATAAGCTACTATAATTGATTGTTTAACATTTAATTTAATACTAACAGCAGACGCGCAGAAATATATACAAATATTATGTAATGAAGTATAATATATAAAAAGTAACACTTATTTCATGTATTGTCAATTTAAAAAAAAAAAAATAGCAGCTCCATTTTTGCATGTTTGTGGTGCTGAATAAATAAATTTTTGGCTATTTTAATACCACCTATGTGATTGCTTTTTGCAATCATTTTGGGATTTGTGTGAACCAGGCATGAAAATCTACAATTTTTCTTTTTTGGATAGAAACGAAAATCTACAATTTTAACTCAAAAGACATTCTTTTAATCTAGTTCTGGAATAATAATTATGATTTTAAAATAGATTAATTAATAATCGGACTATTAACAAAAGAAAAAAGAATAAAATTCTTCACCCAAGGCCCAAGCTGAATAATGAACTTTGAGAAAGTGTAGTTAATTGTGAGTGGTAATGGAAAAAAAAAATGATGGATTTATGTGAAAGTAATTTCTATCGATTTTTTTTATTTTTTTTATTTTTATAAATCGGTTCTCCATCCTTCAAACAATAAATGGAGTACTCCTAGAAAAACTCATGAACTTTAACCAACTTTTTAGAAAGACCTGCGGAAATAAGCTTAGGTGACGGTATAGTTAAGACAAACTTTGTCCATGAGAAGCATAATCTCAATACACACGGGTGAGAACAAAGAGAATAAATTTTAGTACAGTGGAGTAGTTGAAAATGTCGATTGCGTCCCGACTTTAGTTGTTTGGCCTATAAAATTTGTAAAGAAGGGTGCATTTGTTTTTTAACAGCTATTTTCGTAATTTTTTATAAGAAATACTAATACTCTTATGCTAATGATTAATAATTTATTTAAAGAAAATTTTTATGAAAAAAGAAAGAAAAGTAATTGTAGCGGGCTTTTTTCCAAATATTCTGAGTAAGGAAGTTGAGACCGGTTCAACTGCAACTCAATTTGGTCAGGCTTATGCACAAATATTAAGTCCAAGTCCGAGGGAAGACACTACAAAGTGGGCTTATCCTCTGTTTCTGCCACAGAAGGAACTTTTCTCCAATTTCTACCGCAAGATTGACTTTTTTGTTTCTACCGCTACCAATTTTTGCCGCAAGATTAACGTTTTTGCTGCAGAAGGAACTTTTCTTTGATTTCCACCACAGGTCTAACTTTTCTGCTGTGCAACAAAACTTTTTGCCGTGTAGTAAAATCGTTTGCTGTGCAGTAAAACTTTCTGCTGTGTCGTAAAGCTGTCTGCCGCATAGTAAAACTGTCTGCTGTGTAGTAAGTAAAGCTTTCTGCAACGTGAATGAATACTCTTCATTTTTCTTACCGCATAAATACTTTTCTACTTCCTACATATAAACAAATCTAAAATTTAAAGAAAATACTCATCAAACAAATGTTAGTTTAAATGGGTTAGCATATTCTCAAATATATATACATACATATATAACTATATATACTTATACGTATTCACATATAGATCTATAAAATATATTCTGCAGAACATGAGAGACAAGATATATGTATATATATATATATATATATACTTATAGCAGGATAATGATTAGTTTGTGTCAAAAGTAAAACATGTAATAACAAATAAAGAAGAAAGTTTTGGCAGAAAAAGTTTAGCTAGTATAATAGTTAACATAATAAATATAATAAAAGGGTACTACAGTAGAATAAGTAGTACAGCAAATAAAGACACCACAGCAGGACAACTGATGTGGCAGACGTGATAAAAACGTGCTATAGCAGGCTAACTAAATACAGCAGATATAAGTTATAATGAGAGAAATCAAATATATTTGCAATCAAAATCAAGTACTGAATCCTCTCATAGGATAAGTAAACCAAGAAAGAACCCAAACCCCAACTTAAACAACCTTGTCATAGGCTTTTGCCATCAAAGTTGTGCATTTTGGAGAATAAACCTAAATGGCTACTAGCTATTACTTTTGGGAATTTCAAAAAGTGGGTTTACTAAGAGGGAGGGAAAAGATGATCTATTGATGCATGCCCCTATTCCTACTACGTTTTCTCTCTTCTTTTTACCACTTTCTTTCTTTCTCTCCGTACTTTTTTTACTCTTAGTTTCTAACTACTATCTTGCCGTTGGGTGTTTTTCTCACTTAGGTCTTTTTCCTTTTTCTGGGTTCCTCTCTCTGGGTATTTACTACTCTCTTACCATGAGTTTCCTTCCTTAGGTGCTTTTCCCATTCGGTCTCCCCTTTTTTCATCCATGGCTAGCTCTTCCTTTTATAGTGAATTGATTCAATGGAATTTTTTCCTTTTACCCCTAGGGCATCACTAACTGTTTTTGATTTGTTGTGGGCATCCTTTCAAGACTACCCACCAACCCATTGGTTGCCCCGACCACTGTCATTGCTCCAGTACATATCTGCTACACCACTACTCATTTCACAACAAAATTCCCTTTTGTTTATTCTTGCCGTATACCTCTACCTCTAGGCTCCTTCACTACCTAGCTCTATGGCATGCATCAGATGGTCCCAACCATCTATTACTTCTTTTAGGTAAGATACCATCCCAGCAAGGTATATTCCCAAAAAAAGTCAGGGCAGGAAACCAAATATAGACCCCATTTTCCCCCCACCACCAAACCACACCCTCTGAATCCCTTTGACCGTGGGCCCACCTCCCTTGTATTGGCTAAGTTCAAGTTGGTGGTGCTCAGCCCTTCTAGTTTTGTCTTCTTTCATTCCCACGCCATTTCTACCGTAGCAGATTAGTTCTGTTTTGTTCTGCTGCGTGTTTTTTGTCTTATTTCCTCATGCATTTCCTGCTACGCTTGTCATTTCCTTTGGTTTGGCTTTTCTTTCCTTCATGTGATTCCTGCCGCTAACACATCCTGCTGTTCCTTATTTCTTTTCATCGTACTTCTTCATATCAATTTCCACACCTATCTTTTTTATACAAAAGAATTTAGGCCTTTGAGATTCAAGTAATGTTGACTGGATCAAAAGGATCTTGGGCCCAATTTATCTTCATCTGTCAAAGTCATTCTACCAGACAACTGTATTCTGCAGTAAAGCTGTATTCTGCAGCAGATTTGTACTCTGCTACAGATTTGCATTCTGCTGCAGATTTGCATTTTGTTGTAGATTGCTTTCACTTGCACTTCTTTCTTTAGACCTTTCTTACTCTTCGGTCTTCTTGGTGGGTCTTTGGGCCTTACTTTTCATTGGAATTTCCTTCGTATGGGCTTTTGCGTCTTGCAACTTATTGAGCTTTCTTCCTCATGGGCCTTTGGGTATGAATTTGAAAAAAAAAAAATGAGCATTAACATTCAGCCCCCTGAGCATATGGATTGCTCCTGCAATTCGTATGCAAAAACTCAAGCAATTTTCTTTTGTGGGTTGTTTCATAACTCAATTGCGAATGCTTCTCTTCTTTTCTTCGCGGGCCTACTATTTCAATCTTTACTCTCCTTAGGCAAGTCGTTCTCTTACTTTCTACAAATTTATGACCCTCCAAGGGTAGCCAAAAAGTTGCTTTCCATGAGGGTGGTGGTTTGGTTGCTATCACACCAAACTGAGTTTGCTGAAAACTTTGCCTCTTTTTAGCTCTATTGTTTCTGCTAATTGCCTACATGTTATTATTTGACTTGTGCCTGCTGAGCCTCTTTAGGCCTACTATATGCTTTCCTTTTGCTAAATTCCAGTAGCCCAAAACTATCATTGGGCTTGTACTATGCTATTTCGGGCTTTCTTGGCTTATTTCATTGCTTTCAAGCTCCTTTGTCCCATTTTATTCTTTTGGGCATCCTCAGCCCGTTTCATCACTTTCGGGCTCCTTTGTCCCATTCNCGAAGTAAGAAATAAACTCATGTGGCCCGCTCCAGTACTGAAGCAGAATATCGTGCCCTTGCTGATACCACATCTGAGCTCCTTTGGCTACGATGGCTTCTCAAAGACTTAGGTGTATCTACATCCTCTGCTACTCCTCTTTATTGTGACAACCAGAGTGCTATTCATATTGCTCACAATAATGTCTTCCATGAACGGACTAAACACATCGAGATTGATTGTCATTTTATCCGTTTTCATCTTGTCCATGGTGCTCTTAAGTTGATCTCAGTCTCCTCTAAAGATCAATTTGCAGATATCTTCACCAAGTCACATCCTAAGGGACGCCTTCGTACTTTGGTTGACAACCTCAAGCTGGTCTCACATTCACCTTGAGTTTGAGGGGGGCTGTTAACGTGTATAACATATTGTGGGCTTTAGGCCCAGTTAGGTTACTTGTATAGCACACATATTTACTTGTACTGCACACATATGCCTCCTATATAAAGGCACCTATGTACATTCTTTCATCGGGAAATACAATACAATTACATTCAGTATTTCTAACATTCTATAATCTAAAATTCTGCAGAAAAAAGAAGTTTATTAAACAAATAGTAAATAACATCTTATTTGAACTAAATTTAACATGTGAGTTAAGAACACAAAAAAAAAATGCAATCTAGCAATTAGATTTTTAAAATTCATATCTATTAAAAAGATATTGAAGAAATTTGAAGAGTTTTTCTTTAAACTAGTTTAAAAAGAAACCTTATCCAAGAATTTTTGTCTTCATTCTTCAAAGAGATTTTAGGCGTTAGAAAAGGAAATGATTAGGATCCGTCCCCCTCCCTTCATTTCCAACTTCGAAGTCCACATGACAGTCAGCATAAAACACTTTCCTTCATCCTTTCGGTCTTTCCCTTCCTAACAACCCTCTGCCCCGAAGAAAAAAAATTTGTAATTGTTGTACCAACATTATGGATTGAATTATGATATAATTGTCAATGAACGAGCAACTTTTTCTACACAAACCTCTTCTCTCAAAACATCACTGAAGTGGACCAAATGAATCAAAGTAAACAGAATGGACTAAAGTGGGCCGATGGACCCTAATGAACTGAAGTAGACCAAAATGGACTGAATTGGACTAAAGTAGACCGAGTGAGCCAAAGTAGATCAAAATAAACTAAAGTGGACCATACTAGACTATAGTGGGCCAAACCAAACTAGACCATAGTGGACTAAACTAGACATAACGGACCAAAATGGACTGAAATGGACCGAATGGATTGAAATGCTATGCTAATATGATTCAATAGGAGCGTACTACGCTTAAGTTTTTAGATTTCAAAATGTTTTTTGTGTTAGAACTCCTTTCCCCCTTTCTTGTGTGTGTTTGTTTCTCAAAAAAAAAAAAAAGCTTTTAGATATTATATAGATATGACCCGAAAATGATTAAAATATATTATATCAATTTGCAATTGTGCTACAGTGCCATCCTACATTTAGGATGGCACTGTAGCACAATTGCAAAAAAATTTGCAATTCTCAAATTAGTCCGGCTACTGGGCTTTTTGGTGCCTTGATGCTAAATTTCTCCAACATTTCCCATTTACAATCCCCAGTGGGGATGCTCTAAGAGCATCGGTATCCGGTTTGCATATGCTATATTTTAGCATTAAAGCACAATAATAGCCCATTAATTAGTCTTGTAATTGTACAAATATTTGCAGTTGTGCTATTGTACTATCCTAAATTTATCATGGTACTATAACTCACTTGTAAAATTAAAATAATATTTTTTATTCATTCACCTCAAAAACATCTCCTCTTTCTCTCTCTGCTTGACTCACCACAAAATTAAAATATGTTTTTTTATTGTTTGGGGTTATATATTTTATTGTGTAGATATATTATTTTATTATGTTGTATAAGAATATAAAGTTAGGATGTTGGGTGTATGGTAAATGATATGGTATGTTGGTGATTTCCAAGTCCAACGAAACAGCATTTTGATATACAAACACACTTCAGCAATGACCTTTAAACAGATTCAATTGGATCAAATCAGTCATCTTAAACTGTATGTATGATAGAATGTCATTACAAGCCAATAATATCGACTCAAAGATTTCAACCTTACCGTATCTGCAAATAAATAAATATTAATTGATTATTGGTTACTTATTGGTCATACGGATGAATTCAACCACGTTTGAAAGTGAACCAGAGTATTTTACACGGAGGAAATTTCTTGGTACTTTCCTGGGTCCAAAAGTTTGAAAGTGAATCAGAAAATGCATCAGATTTCAGCTACACTCCAAAGTCCAGCTTGAGCGGCCACCTGCCAAATATAAAATATTATCTCTAACTACTCTGTTTACAAAATATATTTATGTCCCAGTCTGGCAGATGTATAAGCTACTATAATTATTAATATTATTATTATTTTTGGGGAGAATATAAGCTACTATAATTGATTGTTTAACATTTAATTTAATACTAACAGCAGACGCGCAGAAATATATACAAATATTATGTAATGAAGTATAATATATAAAAAGTAACACTATTTCATGTATTGTCAATTTAAAAAAAAAAAAATAGCAGCTCCATTTTTGCATGTTTGTGGTGCTGAATAAATAAATTTTTGGCTATTTTAATACCACCTATGTGATTGCTTTTTGCAATCATTTTGGGATTTGTGTGAACCAGGCATGAAAATCTACAATTTTTCTTTTTTGGATAGAAACGAAAATCTACAATTTTAACTCAAAAGACATTCTTTTAATCTAGTTCTGGAATAATAATTATGATTTTAAAATAGATTAATTAATAATCGGACTATTAACAAAAGAAAAAAGAATAAAATTCTTCACCCAAGGCCCAAGCTGAATAATGAACTTTGAGAAAGTGTAGTTAATTGTGAGTGGTAATGGAAAAAAAAATGATGGATTTATGTGAAAGTAATTTCTATCGATTTTTTTTATTTTTTTTATTTTTATAAATCGGTTCTCCATCCTTCAAACAATAAATGGAGTACTCCTAGAAAAACTCATGAACTTTAACCAACTTTTTAGAAAGACCTGCGGAAATAAGCTTAGGTGACGGTATAGTTAAGACAAACTTTGTCCATGAGAAGCATAATCTCAATACACACGGGTGAGAACAAAGAGAATAAATTTAGTACAGTGGAGTAGTTGAAAATGTCGATTGCGTCCCGACTTTAGTTGTTTGGCCTATAAAATTTGTAAAGAAGGGTGCATTTGTTTTTAACAGCTATTTTCGTAATTTTTATAAGAAATACTAATACTCTTATGCTAATGATTAATAATTTATTTAAAGAAAATTTTTATGAAAAAGAAAGAAAAGTAATTGTAGCGGGCTTTTTTCCAAATATTCTGAGTAAGGAAGTTGAGACCGGTTCAACTGCAACTCAATTTGGTCAGGCTTATGCACAAATATTAAGTCCAAGTCCGAGGGAAGACACTACAAAGTGGGCTTATCCTCTGTTTCTGCCACAGAAGGAACTTTTCTCCAATTTCTACCGCAAGATTGACTTTTTTGTTTCTACCGCTACCAATTTTTGCCGCAAGATTAACGTTTTTGCTGCAGAAGGAACTTTTCTTTGATTTCCACCACAGTCTAACTTTTCTGCTGTGCAACAAAACTTTTTGCCGTGTAGTAAAATCGTTTGCTGTGCAGTAAAACTTTCTGCTGTGTCGTAAAGCTGTCTGCCGCTAGTAAAACTGTCTGCTGTGTAGTAAGTAAAGCTTTCTGCAACGTGAATGAATACTCTTCATTTTTCTTACCGCATAAATACTTTTCTACTTCCTACATATAAACAAATCTAAAATTTAAAGAAAATACTCATCAAACAAATGTTAGTTTAAATGGGTTAGCATATTCTCAAATATATATACATACATATATAACTATATATACTTATACGTATTCACATATAGATCTATAAAATATATTCTGCAGACATGAGAACAAGATATATGTATATTTATATATTTATTATTATAGAGGTAATGATTAGTTTGTGTCAAAAGTAAAACATGTATAACAAATAAAGAAGAAAGTTTTGGCAGAAAAAGTTTAGCTAGTATAATATTAACAGGTAAATATAATAAAAGGGTACTACAGCATAAATAATAGTACAGCAAATAAAGACACCACAACAGGACAACTGATGGGCAGACGTGATAAAAACGTGCTAAGCAGGTATGACTAAAATCATTAATGCCACTTTAGGCATAAATCCTCTGATCAAAGAAAACTTTTCAACTCTTCAAGGTTTGTTGAATTAGTTTGCTAGACCCAATAATGGACAAAGAGCAGTTTGCAAGCAGCTTGTAGATTTGGGCTTCTTTATGGAGAGTATGCAGTAACTGAATGATTGGCTTCATTCCAAGGTCTGGATTCAATTTGAATACTTCACCACCCTATCACATGCCTTCAATGTATTCTTTAGTTGAAAGTAGATGTTTTGATATTGCCGAATTGATTACTTCTCCCTCCTCCCTCCTCCCTCCTCCCTTCATTGATGCTGATATATTTGCTGATGTAGTCGCAAAAGATTTCTTTAGCAGAAGTGAACGTGAAAGGCTTTGTATGCACCTCTCTTGCTTTAAGAACAAGTCTCAAATTTGTTGAAAAAGATCTAGACTAGAATTTCCTACTGTAGCATAATTGTCCAGTACCCTTTTACACATCTTCACACTATTGGTTTTCCCCGAATTCTTGATGGGGCAATGATTACTTTTGTTGTAGAAGATAATCACATTGGACTTGTGATTGCACTTAGAAAGTTCAAGAGTTCAATACTGAATTTTGTAGTAGGATATTCTGCGAAAAGACCTGCTGGAATACAAAATTCTGCTGTAGAATATTCTACCACAGAATATTCTGGTGTGAACAGTCTGCCGAAAGATCTGCACTTAGTCTTCTGAAAATTTTCGATATGAAATATTCTGCCAATGAACATTCTGTATTTTTGAAATTCTGCTGCGAAATATTCTACCGATGAGAATTCTGCATTTCTAGAATTCTACTACGGAATATTTTGCCGATGAACATTCTACATTTTTGGGATTTTGCTGTGAAATTCTACCACTGAACATTTTGCATTTTTTTGGGGTTTTACTGTGAAATATTCTACTAATGAACATTTGGCCCTTCTGAAATTCAACAGATTCTGCTTTGAACAGTCTGCCGAAGGATCTATACTTTCTACTACGAAATTTCTGCAGAAAGGCATTTTTCACTTCTGAAAAAGTCTGCTGAAGGATACTTCATGGTGGAAATAGTTATTCACAACAGTATAGTAATTATAAAAATTTTCCTTTGGCTACAATAGCTTCATTTTTTTTTTCTAGCTTTTGGTTCTTGAAGGGAAGTAGAGCTAGAATCACTAGCATGAGGGGAAAAAAATGATTAAAACCTTGTGAGGGAATGAAGGGATTTTTCTCTTTTAAATGCTAAACCCAAAGGTGGAAATGTAGAAAGTTTAGAAAGCTTCTAGTATTTCCTTAAAAGAAATGAGAGCAAAAAGGTGATAAGTGGCTTAGAAAGCTTTTAGGAGAGTTGCAGTTTGAATAAATGGCTTGCCACATGTCTCACATGCATGATAAGGAGAACAAGTGGCATTTAAAGGATAGGACCAAGTATTGTAAAGGCCTTCTATTGTAAAGTTCTCAGGATATTTTTGTTCTGTTTTAACATTGCTGTGTTCTGCCACAACATTCTGCTACAGTATTGTCCTGCTATAACGTTGCTACATTTTGCCACAGAATTCTGCTATGGCACTGTCCTGCTGTAACGTTGCTATATTCTGCCTCAGAATTCTGCTACGATACTGTCCTGCTATAACGTTGCTGCAATATTCTACCACAAAATTCCACAACATTATTTTGTTGTAATGTTGCCGTGATATTCTGCCATAGAATTCTACTATGGTACCACTGTGACTTTTTGGATACTTTCTTTGATAAGGACTTGGAAACATGTTTGCGAAGGAGAAGTATCTCATTCTCCCCATCTTGATCCTAACTCCCTAGTGAAGTCGCCAATTTAATGTAGCGGGCCTTTTTGTTATATTGGGTTGGGCTGCCTCCTGCGGTACTAGGCCTAAATATTCTGAGTAAGGGAATTGAGACCGGTCCAACTGCAACTCAATTTGGTCTGGCTTGTGCACAAACGTTGAGTCCAAGTCCAAGGGAAGACGCTGCAAAGTGGGCTTATCCTCTGTTTCCGCCGCAGAAGGAACTTTTCTCCAGTTTCTGCCACAGGATTAACTTTTCTGTTTCTACCGCAGGATTAATGTTTCTGCTGCAGAAGAAACTTTTCTCCGATTTTTGCCACAAGTCTGACTTTTCTGCTGTGCAGCAAAACTTTATGTCGTGTAGTAAAACCATCTGCTGTGCAGTAAAACTTTCTGCTGTGCAGTAAAGTTGTCTATCGTGTAGTAAAACTGTCTGCTGTGTAGTAAGTAAAGTTTTCTGCAATGTGAATGAATACTCTTCATTTTCTTACCGCAGAAATACTTTTCTACTTTCTGCATATAAACAAATCTAAAACCTAAAGAAAATACCCATCAAACAAATGTTAGTTTAAATGGGTTAGCATATTCTCAAATATATATTCATACATATATGAGTATATATACTTATACGTATTCACATATACATCTATAAAATATATTCTGCAGGACATGAAAGACAAGATATATGTATATTTATACTTATGGTAGGGTAATGATTAGTTTGTGTCAAAAGTAAAACACGTTATAACAAATAAAGAAGAAAGTTTTGACAGAAAAAGTTTAGCTAGTATAATAATTAACACGGTAAATATAATAAAAGGGTACTACAGCATAATAACTAGTACAGCAAATAAAGACACCACAACAGGACAACTGATGCGGCAGACGTGATAAAAACGTGCTACAGCAGGATGACTAAATACAGCAGATATAAGTTATAATGAGATAAATCAAATATATTTGCAATCAAAATCAAGTATTGAATCCTCCTATAGGATAAGTAAACTAAGAAAGAACCCAAACCCCAACTTAAACAATCTTGTCATAGGCTTTTGCCATCAAAGTTGTGCATTTTGGAGAATATGCCTTAATGGCTACTAGCTATTACTTTTGGGGATTTCAAAGAGTGGGTTTGCTAAAAGGGAGGGAAAAGATGGTCTATTGATGTATGCCCCTATTCCTGCCACATTTTCTCTCTTCTTTTTACCACTATCTTTCTTTCTTTCTCTTCGTTCTTTTTTTACTCTTGGTTTCTAACTACTATCTTGCCGTGGGTTGTTTTTCTAACTTGGATCTTTTCCCTTTTTCTAAGTTCCTCTCTCTAGGTATTTATTACTCTCTTACCATGGGTTTCCTTCCTTAGGCGCTTTTCCCATCCAGTCCCCCTTATTTCATCCATGGCTAGCTCCTCCTTTTATAGTGAATTGATTCAATGGAATTTTTCCCTTTTACCCCTAGGGTTTCACGAACTGTTTTTGGTTTGTTGTGGGCATCCTTTCAAGACTACCCACCAACCCATTGGTTGCCCCGACCACTACCATTACTCCAGTAAATGTCTACTACACCACTACTCATTTCACGACAAAATTCCCTTTTGTTTGGTCGTGCTCTGGCCCTTCTGGTTTTGTCTTCTTTCGTTCCCATGTCATTTTTGCCGTAGCAGATTAATTCTGTTCCGTTCTGCTACATATTTTTTGTCTTATTTCCTCATGCGTTTCCTGCTGCGCTTGCCATTTCCTTTGGTTTGGCTTTTATTTCCTTCATGTGATTCATGTTGCTGACACTTCTTGCGTTCCTTGTTTCTTTTCATCGTGCTTCTTCATATCAGTTTTCATGCCTATCTTTTTTATACAAAAGGATTTGAGCTTTTGTGGGTCAAATAATATTGACTGGATCAAAAGGGTCTTGAGCCCAATTTATCTTCATCTGCCAAATCCATTCTGCCAGAGAACTGTATTATGCGATAAAGCTGTATTCTGCGACAGATTTGTATTCTGCAGCAAATTTGTGGGCCAAATAATGTTGACTGGATCAAAAGGGTCTTGGGCCCAATTTATCTTCATCTGCCGAAGCCATTCTGCCAGAGAACTGTATTCTGTGGCAAAGTTGTATTCTGCGACAGATTTGTATTCTGCTGCAGGTTTGCATTTTACTGTAGATTGCTTGCACTTGCACTTCTTTCTTTGGACCTTTCTCACTCTTTGCTCTTCTTGGTGGGTCTTTGGGCCTTAATTTTCATTGGGCTTTCCTTCGTATGGGCTTTTGCGTCTTGCAACTTATTGGGCTTTCTTCCTCATGGGCCTTTGGGTATGAATTTGAAAAAAAAAAAAAATGGGCATCAACAGTAATTAATATTTTGACAGTTTTGTTCCATTTCTCATAAAAGTGATGTCAAAATTTTTCTAAAATAGATTATTAACCAGTGTTCTAAGAACATCCATTAGCATGACTCATTTTTTATAATAAACATTATTTTATTATTATTATTATTTTGAATTTATGGGAGGGGTGACGTGGAGCGGTGGAGGATTGAAATTTGAGATCTTAAGATAAGATCCACATTATGCAAGAAATCAACGTGGTGGGTTACTAGTGAAATGGTCTTGCCTCTAAGAGCTCCTCTCACACATTCCTGTAAGAGGCATAAATAAGCTGGTCAAATTAGTAGGTTGGGAAGCGTAAGTAACATGTGGAACAAATGCCAAATGGGTTTAGAATGAAGAGTTTGTATAAATTTGCGAACCCGTGAGAGAGAGAGAGAGAGAGAGGTGTGTGGTGATTGCTGCACAATAAAAATGATGTCGATGGTGGACCATGTGAAAGTGATGTTGCAATACTCACAACTTGACATCTCAACAATTTGTGAAATAAGTTGTAAAAAAAAGCTAGCATTACTTGTATACAAAATATATAGAGGTTGTTATGTCTTCAAGATGATTCTTTGAAGATATTCAGGAAAGGGAAAGTAGGGCATTGTTGAACTTGTCATTTGTCTTGACAATGAACTCTGCTTTTTGGGTGATATGCTAATTTTCTTTTTTTGAAGTATTGTGATTTGCTACTTTAGTTTTAATTTGGATTAAAAACCTCAAATATTAAAGATTCAAAATCTGACTCCACTACTCATATGGATTCAGTAATTAAGATAGGAAAGCAGGGCCATCTTTATGATTTGGATTGAAGAAAAATAACGAAATTTTAAATATTGGTTTAATGTTGTATTCATCTTTATGTAACACTGCTTTTGCTCTGAGAGAGAGAGGACCTTGGATACTACTAATGTAGCTCCTTGCCTTGCAATTCACATAGTGCTCACCCTTCACAAATTTCACTTCATCTTCCAGACTTTCCTTTTATAAAAAGAAAAGGCAAAAGCAGCGTTACATAAAACTTTCTATCTAAGAATTTTTGTCACTCTTCAAAGTGACTTTAGACTTTAGAGATAAGGAAACCATTCCATCATCCATCTAGACTTTCCCTTCCCCACAATCTCTCTCCCTCCTGAGAAAAAAAAAATTGTAATTGCTGTACAAGTTTTAGTGTTTTACCCCACAAGGAAGGGAAAATAAGCAGACATGGCAAAAAGTGTTGAGTTTCCTGTTGGAGAACCTGACTCTGTTGCTTACCCAAGTTTGAGTGCCTTGAGGGACATGGACAAACCTAGGATTTCAAGCTAGGGGGACCAGAGTATAACAAAAAATAGTTGAGAAAATAGGCAGAAATGTTTCAACTGTTGCAGATGAGGGATGGATGTAAGCTCCAAGTCTATCCACCTCTGGACCCAACAACTAATTGAGAAAAGTAATTGAGAAAAAGTCTATCAACCTCTGTTGTGCTATGCTTTGGCCTGAAGAGTCAATGGTCCTCTCTTCCCTGATCATCCTAACTGTTAACTTAAGCCTTTACTGTTTTTTCTTTTGTTTTTGTTTTCTGTTTATGGACCTGATTAGTTATACTTATTAACTTCTTAAGCTTTTTTTCTTCTGTTTTTTTCCCCTCGTATAGACTTACGTCTTTTTTTTTTTCCTTTTTTTTTTTCTTACAAGTAGGAAAGGATATTTGAGTCCAAGTGACAGACATTGGTTCTGAAATAATGGGCACTGGACCTTCTTCTTTTTCTTTTTCTTTTTCTTTTTTTGCTTTAATCATAAAACGCTTGTACAAACACAAACAGTAAATTTAATATCTAGAAGTTAGTTTTTTCTTTAAGATGAGTCTTCAAGGATATCTTGAAAAGGAAATGCAATGCATCAACAAATTTGTCATATGCTATGATAGTGAATTTTGTTTGTGATTGTACTTAAAACTACTAATAATTATTAGTTAACTGTTGGAATCAGTCAAGTTACTTTGCCATAATGCTATTTTTATGGATGTCTATTATTGCACTATTTTCTCAATCCATTTTTTTTTCAATGCTTAACAGTCTATTCTCTTATGTTACTATGTATATCAATGTCTAACACTTAACTTTAGAATGTGTTAACAAAGCATGAAAATGTCCAGATGTAATTCACAGGGCTTCTTTCTATCTGCTCCTAGTTAAATAATTTATAAACAAAGTAGTTAATTACATTGTATGATTCCAAGAAAATTATCAAACAAGAATTGATAATTGAGCTTGTCATTGTTGCATTAGGAGAAGAAAAAGAATGGAATTAGTACTTTCATAAAGAAGTGCAAATAGCTAGCTCATATGATTTGTCCATGAGAAACATCTTAACACACTCACAGGAGAAAAATCATAATAGAAGTACAACAAAGTTGTTGAAATTCCTGACTTTTAGTTCTTGGCTCTATATAATTTGCCCACTAACCATATGATGGAAAGTGATGGTCCTCTAATTTTTTTTCCTGAGGATGTTAGGGCATGTTTGATCAGCATGCTGAAATATAATAGGTTTGTAGTCACTAACCTTTATTGATGACCTTATTGTTAACTTCTCAATCTTTTTCCCATTGTCGTTTTGGCTCCAGAACTTGAAATTTGCTTCTACCTAAAGTTATTATTTTTACAATCATTTTGAGTGGATTTGCAGATTACAGTTATTTGTCAATATGAACACTTCAGTTACCCAAAAATAGATGATGAGAGATGGACTAGTCAAATTAATTTCATAAATTTGGTTGACACTAAATACTTGCATTTTACTAATTGTTAAAGTAAATGGAAAAATATATAAAGAGAATTAAAAATTCAAGAGAAATACATGGCATTAATGTGGTTTGATGGACTAATTACTTGCACTACAAAAATGGATTAGGTTTTTATACAAGTAACATTAGTATTTTTTTTTTTTTTTTTTTTTTGAGAATCAAGTAACATTAGGATTCTTAGTAGAATTTTTTATACAAGTAACATTAGTATTTTTTTTTTTTTTTTTTTTTTGAGAATCAAGTAACATTAGGATTCTTAGTAGAATGAACTTGAATTAGTATAATACAACATACTCCGGACTTGACTAGATCATAGAATGGGCTTGTACACGTCTATTTTTAGTCCACAACTTTTCTGCAATTATAAACTTTGGCAAGTAATCAGTTTTAATGGCTGCGAATTCATGTTCGACGTGTGGCATTTTTACGATACTTGATTTTCTTAAACTCGAATTCCATGTTCAAAAAAGTGATATAAAACACTAAATAATTTCGAAAAATAGTGGTATTTGGCTATTTTTGCCGTTGTTGATACTCATACTATTCTTTTTTTTTAAATGGTCCATGTTCTTCAAACATTGCTTTTGCTTTGCTTTTTCTTTTTATAAAGTGAAAGACATTCTTGGTGTTTTTCCTAATTTCACTTCATGCTTCCGGAGCTTTCCCTTTATAGAAAGAAAAAGCAAAACCAATGATACACTTAAGTAAACTTTCCACCTAAGAAGTCTTCACTCCTCAAAGAGACTTTACATTTGATAAGGAAAAATACTTTCCTACATCCTTCAGGACTTTCCATTCCCAGCAACAATCCCTCACCCTCTGAAAAAATTTCAAAAATTGCTGTACAAGTTTAGAGCCCGTTTAGTTTATGGGTTTTCATCACCCAATATTCAGTTTTCATCACTCATTTTCCAAATTTTGTGGGCTCCACACCAATTCCATAACTTAATTTCCATAAATCGAGGATGTTTGGTATATGCACTTAAAAACTGAAAACATGTGTGAAAATACGTGTGGATAAAAAAAATGTGTAAAAATACGTGTAATATTGTTTAAAAACTGAAAATATGTGTTTAAGCTATAATACCAAACGGGCCAATACTCCAAAAAATGAGTTTGAATTATGGAAACTGAAAACAAATTTGTGATGTTTTCAGTTTCTAAGAATTGAGGTGGCGTTTGGATTGCATCTGCATTTTCACGCAGACGCATTTTTACTTTTGTTTTTTTACCAATGCATTTTGCATTGTTCATAGGACATGAATGTACAAGCAGGCAAATGAACAGTATTTTTGTGTGAATAGTAATTTGAAAAAAAAAAATTTATTATTTTCAGTTTTCAATTTCCAGTAAAATAAAGTGGTATCTAATCTCACCCGAGTTTCAGTAATATTTTTATAAAATTAAACAAATAATAGGATATGCCGACTTGTCCCATCACATAAATAAGTGAGCATTTGCATTTGCGTTTATTTCCTCACATTCAGCGTTTGCGTTTTATTAACGCTGGGACCTATGCTACAGTGAAAACGAAATAAACGCTGAGTAGC
The DNA here is from genome assembly GCF_002906115.3 of Quercus suber. NCBI lineage: Eukaryota > Viridiplantae > Streptophyta > Magnoliopsida > Fagales > Fagaceae > Quercus > Quercus suber. The sequence continues at coordinate 418,372 of NW_027069541.1, forward strand.
ACAACTGAAATGCATAGATGAAAGTCTCTCTCCAAAAATCAGTTTGGCATTCTCACTGCAACCCGTTACTCTCTCTGTCTCTTCTCCTTCTTCATTTTTTTTTCTTTTACCCAAAGCTCTCTCATCTCACTGAACCTTTATTGCTCCTCCACAAGCCGCCACCACCACCACACCAGTCGTCACCATCACGAGCAACCACCATAAGCCACTGTGAGATCAGTTCAAGCTTAGCCCAGATCAAGCCTTCATTTTTTCTCTCTCTCTTTCTTCCTTTTGCCAAATTGGTTTCTCTCTTAAGCGTTTTTTCTTTCTCTCATCCTTTTGCCAGATCGGTTCATCTCTGTGTCTAATTTTGTGATTTAGGTATCTGATCTAAGGATTCTGAGTTTCGGTTTGCAATGTTTGTAGTTTGAGTTTCCTATGCATTTGTGTGTTGGTGGGTTTGTATTTTTGGTAGTGGTTGGTGAGGCTTAGGCAGTGGTGGAGGTTGCTTGTACATTCATTTGGATTTTTGGTGGAAGGTTGTGATTGTGGTTGAGGGCTGTTGGTGGGTTTGGATTTTTGGTTGTGGTTATGGGTTTCCTGTGCATTCTTTTGGATTTTTTGTGTGGTTGTTGGTGGTGTTGATGTTAGTGGAATCTGGGTTTGCCGTTGGTGGTGGTGATGAAACTGGGTTTGGGTGTGCGTTTCATGTTCTTCGTGTAGAGTCAAGCGAGTAAGGGAAGAAGACAGTGCAGCCATGGTAGACAGTGTTGTGAGTTTTCTATTAGAGAACCTGACTCAGTTGCTCTCTCAAGAATCAAAATTGCTTAGGATAGTAGAGGATCAAGTCAAGTTACTTCAGAATGAGCTATCTCTAATCAACATCTTCCTCAAAATTACTGAAGGAAAACGACATGACAATGAGTTGTTGAAGGAGGTAGTAAGCCAGATCAAGGACATAGCTTATGAGGCTGAGGATGTTATTGATACATTCATCATCACAATGACAAAGCACAAGAGAAGAAGCAAGCTAAGGAGGTTTATCCTTTCATGTGACCGAGCTATCTCGTTTCATGATGTTGCAAAAAGGATAGAGAGCATCAAGAATGTCATCAAGGAAATTTACGATAATAGAATAGTATTTGAAGGATGGAAGGCTTCTAGAGGGGAAGGACGAAGCCAGAAAACTCAGGGTCAGATCAGCCAGGTACATCCTTATGGACGAGGTGCTATACAAAAGAGGTTTCTCCTAGCCTTATCTAAGATGTTGAGCTCCAGACAAGGTGAATTACATATTGAGGGAAGTTCATGAAGGAGCATGTTGTAACCACTCAAGAGCCAGATCACTCGTCCACAAAGTCATCCATGTAGGATACTATTGGCCTACTATCCAAGCTAATGCTAAAGCATATGCTAAGGTCTGTGATCAATGTCAACATTTCAGTAACGTTCCTAGACGGCAGTCGGAGTATCTTACCCCAATGATGGCCCCTTGGCCTTTTGCACAATGGGGTTTGGATATATTAGGCCCCTTTCCAACTAGAACCAAACAGATGAAGTTTTTTATGGTGGGGATAGATTATTTCACCAAGTGGGTGGAAGCTGAACCCTTGGCGAAATTTACACAACAGAATGTCAAAAACTTCTTCTGGAAAAGCATCATATGCAGATTTGGAGTACCAAGAGTACTAGTGTCTAACAATGGATGATAGTTCAACAAAACACCCTTTAGGAAATTTTGTGAACAACTTGGAATCAAGAATCATTATTCCTTACCCTTCCACCCACAGGCTAACAGACAAGTAGAAGTAGCAAACTAATCCTTGTTGAAAATCATCAAGACTTGGCTTGAAGGAGCAAAGAGAGTATGGCCGGATGAATTACTAGGTGTTTTGTGGGCTTACAAAATAACAATGAAGACCCCTATAGGGGAAACTCCTTTCAAACTAGCTTATGGGAGTGAAGCAGTCATACTTGCAAAAGTGCACATAGCCAACCATAGGGTGATGAAGTATCAAGATGAAAAAAACAAGGAACAGCTTCATCCTAACCTCAATCTTATAGATGATTTAAGGATGGATGCGGAGTAGAGAATAGCAAGGTACAAAAATCTAATGGCAAAGTTGTACGATGCCATGGTGAAACCTAGGCACTTCAACATTGGGGATCTTGTCCTAAAAAGGGGTTTCTTTGGCCACCAAAAACCCAGCCCACGGGAAGCTAGGACCAAATTAGGAAGGACCTTACAGGTTATCAACTGCAAGAGGCAAGGATCCTACTACTTGGAAGCCCTAGATGGACGGAAGCTAGAACACCCTTGGAATGTTGAACACCTAAGAAGATACTATCAATAAAGGGTGACCATGGATGAAAATTGCCACAGGATGAACGCCATGGACGTTTGAAGTAATTTGTTGCTTGCAGTGTTATTTTCTTGTATTTGCTTATTACTACTACTATGTGTTTTAGATGTATAAGTATTTTGTGTTACTCATGGACGAATTTGTATTGTATAAGTATTTTTAATTTCCTAAAGGTACTAGCTCTTAAGCATGTGCCATGCCTGTGGACGAATGTTTACATAGTGTGGATTTCCAAATATATATATATATATATATATATAATGTATTTCCAAGTATATGTATGACTATATGGGAATCCTTCATTTTTGTGATATCATTCAAAATAATCCATAGAAGGCAAACAGCCTAAGATGAATAAAATCCTTGGACGCAAGGATGTACTGTTTATAAGCTTTCCTTAAAATAAGGATAAAGCAAGAAAAATAAACCTAAGGTATATCCGTCTAAACTTAGACGAGATAAAACCAAAGGTATATCCGTCTAAGCTTAAGACGAGATAAAACCAAAGGTATAATCGTCAAACCATGGACGAATAATGTGCGTGTAAAAACACCATAAGCCCATAGACGAATCTAACTAGCCTAACAATCCAGTACATGGACGAGCATTTGCTGGGAACAATTTCGCTAAGGACGAATAAATGATTGTCCCAAGTTTGAATAATGAATAAAACTAGCGAAAAGACACATCATTCATGGATAAGCTGTACTTAAATGGCGAACATGAAGGATTCATTTTACTCTATTTTGGCGATGTAAGAAGAAATTCGTCAATATGCTCAAGACGAGATAAAATGTCCATAAGTGGGTGAACCCCACAACCACAAAAATGGTATGGACGTTATAAATAAAACTCGTTCATAAAGCTTATGGCATATTCAAACACAATAAACAATGAAAACGAAAAGCATTCATTCATTCATAAAATTCAAAGAAGGGTAGACGACCATCATCCAAAAACCCTTAAAAGTAATGCCAACATGAGTGATTATTCATAAAGCTCGTCCATAAACTTGGACGAGAGAATTGTACTTAAATAAATTCTAAAAGAAATAATCAAAGTCCAAAACAATAGGCATTTCCAACAAGTAAATAATAAATTTTCTAAGGAAAAGGTAAATTCACTTGGATAGATCGCTAGGAGCATTGCCTCTAGACTTTGGATCGTCTTGGGTCACTTCGTTATTAGCATCGTCCACCACATTGACGTCCTCAGAACTTGTTGCAAGCAAGGAACTCTCCGTGGCGAGGAGAATCTTAAAGGTATCAGAGTCCAAGTCAGGGAAAGCCTCCTTGGCATCAGCACGAAAGTCCTCATAGCCAGCTACATAATGACTATCTAGACGATTCTTGTACTCTCCAGACTTCTTGAAAGATGCAACAGCTTCTTCATAGGCCTTCTCCAAGGATGAGGTGAACCCTGAGACTTGTCCCTCCAGATGAGCGATGCGAGTATCTTTCTCAATAGCATCTGCTTTAAGTTCCTCAACCTCGTTTTTTAGCTTCGTCTCTATTCCTTGCAAATGATTGAGATCTTTAGTCAGTCTGATCACCTCCCCCTTTTTCAATAAAACTTCTTTGTTTAGCTTTTTGGCCTTCTCCTTAGCCGTCTTGGCTTCCTTACAAAGCTCCTTGGCCTGGCAGGATGCTGTGTTAAACTTTGACATAGCCTATGAATGGACAAAGGAAAGTTTTAAATTTTGTTTAAAACTTAAAGAAAACTGATAGGCCACAATCTGAATGAACCCTTGTGATTAAACCAATTAATTAATTAGCCAAGTTATTAATTAATCAATTTATCATGCAATTGCATGGAAGCACAAACAAATCACCAAATAATTAAATATGCAGCGGAAAATAAATGACACGATGATTTGTTTACGAATGGGGAAAACCCTCGCAGCAAAAACCCCACCAAGTGATTTTCAGGTCACCATTCCCGAAACTCCACTATTATCAAATCAAGCAGTTACAAGTAAAGGAATTCCAAGTACCTTACCAACCTACAGTTGAACCCTTACCCCAATACCCAATTGGACTTGATCTATAGCGACAGTTCCTACCTTTGATGCACGGCTCCCAAGTACGTGACTAACCAATACGCGGATCCCAGTACGCGACTTCAGAACACCAACTTAAGGAAGAAAGGTTGGCTGCAAAGTTCTTCAGTTCATCTTACACGATGAAGATCAGGAAGATGCTTGGTCACAAAACCCTATAGTTCAAATACACAGCAACTTCTTCAGAGAAAATGAACTAGGTCAAGAACTTCGTCTTTTGTTCACAATTTGCTTAAACAGAGATTGCTCAATGAGTTTGCAACTTGTGTCACACTTGACGGCTCTTAAAACACTCCTTTTATATGTTTAGGGTTTGGAGAAAAGAAGGCCCAAAAATATATTCACAGATCCCAAGAAAATCAAATCAGAAAATCTGAATTTTTAAATCTCGACAGATAGCAGGTGTCGAGGTAGCTATCGAACAAGTGTCGAGCTTTAATGAAA
>NW_027069541.1:428219-483385 GCF_002906115.3 Quercus suber
CGAGATTGCGATAAGAAAAAGGCTTGAGAAGCTCGACAGATGACCAGGTATCGAAGAGGTGTCGAGGAGGTGTCGAGCAAGCAGTTAAAAGCAGTTTTTTGAGAAGAGAAAAACACAGACATTAATGCAATCCAACATACACCTCAACCAATTATCCATTCAACATGTAAAGCTCTCAAAATCATCTCTCAACAAGAATTTAAGCACATGGATCCTCAAAAACACACACACACACTAAACAAGTCTAACCAATTTTATTTTTTAGAAACAAGTTAAGACAGTTTAGTGAGCATACATTAGCACATGTAAACACTTGTAATGGCCAAATCACATTGTACCTGCACATGTATCAAAAGTAGCAAAGAATGTTGCATGTTGTGTGTGAGAAACATCGCAAGATTGCATACGTGTATACATGTTATGACGATCTGAGATATGAGAAAATAACTTTAACTCACACATAATCATAACTGTTTGATGGGGACTATCACCTTCGAGGTACATCCTATAACTCCCACATCTCCTAGAATACACGTTTGCAACCATATTTAAAGCATTTTTGACCTTTTTGCTTTTTATTTTCTTTGCATTTTTTCTTTTATTTTAGCATATCATACATGTGCATATAAAAGAGAGAAAAGAAATACCCAAGATGTTAAGCATTTGACATCGCACTTTTGCTATGCCGAAGCATACGAATGTCTTTGACACTACACTTTTGCTATGCCAAAGCATACAGGTGTCATTTATGATTGGCGAGCAACAGTGGTGAGATGGTTATTTATGCCTTTCTCTTAGGATTTTCTAGTCCTACCCATCAAAAAGAGTGATACGAGTGTTAAGTTTAAGAGATAACTTAATCTTACCTATCACAAACAAGAGTCACAAAGCTCACTTGCTTAGTTGTGCATAGAGATGCTCATCTAAGCTACAAGAGATACAAAGTTTAAAAACTTTGTTTCAATGGCCATCCAAGGTACACAAGTACCAAAGTACACAAAACACACACTGTTTTTGTATTTTTCTGATTTTTCAATTTTTTTATTTTTATATTAAAAACAAAATAAACAAAACTAAAAGTAAACACACAAAACATGTTAAACAAAGCAAAGCATAAAACTAGACTGACTCAACAAAAATACAAAACACACAAGTAATGCAACAAAAAAAACAAGAAGGGAAAAGAAAGTGATGAAATCACTTAGAGTCTCTTTTCTTCCACACCTTGAAAGAACCTTTCCTTTGATTGAATCCTTGAACCAGTAGTAAGGGGGAAGAATTGAAACCATTCAAGTTAGAAAGAAGCAAGAGGGCTTTTAGAATATCTCCAAGAGGAGCAAGAGAGGATTGAAGCTGATTTTGGCTTCCAAATGCTATCATGTCATTGCTCTGTTGAGTGGCTAGCCACTTATAACAATTTGGTCGAGTATGACCGGCAGCTCCACAATGATGACAGAGGTGCTGCTTCTTTTGTTTAGGCTTTTGAGAGTTAGCCTTCTTAGCCCTAGGGTTTTTAGCATCTTTCTTATCTTATTTAGGGGGTGCTCCTAAGATAGATTTACCCTTATCTAAGTTCTCACTAGCTAATTCAATTTTAACATCAATGTTCTTAATTTCAGTGTTATTAGCAGGAGAAACAAAAACAGTATTGCTAGTAGAAGCAGTATTAGAGAAAGAAAGACCATACCCCAAGCCAGTTCGATCTGAAGCAAATTTCTGATTGTCAAGCATCTCATCAAGCTTTGCACTTGAAGTTCTCTCCAATTGAACTCTAACTTGAAACAGCTCAGCTTCAAGCTTTTTGGTCTTCTCAGACAAAAAGTTGTTCTCAAACCTCAGTGCTCCAATAGTTTGATTCGCCTCATCAACCTTTATGGACAACTCTTCACGATCAAGTTCCACATCACTGAGCTTCTTGGTGGCCAACCTATATAATTTCTCATGCTTCTTAGAGAGCTTGTAAAGCTTCTCATAGGTTGAGTGGATATCATCTTAATCATCCATCTTCTCAAATTTGGACTCCACCAATTATTCTTCTTCATCCACTTCTTCAACAATCCCCTCAATAGGATTGACTATGGCAGTGAAGGCATTTAAGATTCCGTCATCCTCATTGTCTTAATCATCTTCAGGCTCAGTGTCACTCAAGGTTGCAACAAGTGCCTTACTCTTCCCAATGCTCTTGAGATATGTTGGGCATTCATGCTTTATGTGACCGAATCCATGACATCCGAAGCACTTTGGTCCAGCTGGAACAGTGTACTGACCGCCATCCTTAGTGTCCTTCTTCCCTTTGTCTTGGTTCTTAAACTGAGAAGAACTGGATTGTCTGCGGTCTTTGTCGAAGTTCCTCCCATTGGCATTCTTCATAAACTTCTTAAACTGCCTTGTAATGTAGGACTTCATCTTAGAATCTTCGTCATCGGAAGACTCATCTGTATCACTACTCTTTGCCTTCAAAGCCATACTCTTGCCTTTACTGGTTTTGCCAATCCTAGATAGTCCTAGCTCATAGGCCTACAAGTTTCCAACCAGCTCAGTCAAAGGAATTTTGTCAATGTCCTTTAATTCTTCTATTGTCGTAATCTTGGCATGGAATCTCTCAGGTAAAGATCTGAGCACCTTCCTTACAACCTTGGGTTCATGGATGGTTTCCCCAAGATTGAAGGCTGAGTTCACTATGTCCTTTAGCTTGGCATAGAACTCATCAAACGACTCATCCCATAGAACTCATCAAACGACTCATCCTCCTCCATCTTAATTTCTTCAAAGCTTGTAGTGAGTCTCTGAAGTTTTGAATCTTTGACAGCCTTTGTTCCTTCATAGGTTGTCTGGAGGATGATCCAAGCCTCCTTATCAATTTCAGTTGAGGATATCTTCTTGAACTCCTCATTGGTGACTGCGCTAAATAGGGCATTTAACGCTCTGCTGTTGAAGTTAGCCGCCTTGATCTTTGCGTATCCCAATCGGCCGGTTCTTCTTTTAGCTTGGTCCAGCCAATCTCTATAGCCTGCCACACCTTCTCATCTAAAGACTGCAAGAAAGCTCTCATGCATACTTTCCAGTATGCATAGTTAGTGCCATCAAATAAAGGAGGTATAATTAATGACTATCCTCTATCCATGACAAGCAGGGGTCAATGGATCAAAACAGTAAAGATTAAACCTAATCAAAGTGTGCCTGCTCTGATACCACTTGATAGGCCACAATTTGAATGACCCCTTGTGATTAAAACAATTAATTAATTAGCCAAGTTATTAATTAATCAATTTATCATGCAATTGCGTGAAAGTACAAACAAATCACCAAATAATTAAATATGCAGTGGAAAATAAATGACACGATGATTTGTTTACAAATAGGAAAAACCCTCGCGGCAAAAATCCCACCTAGTGATTTTCAGGTCACCACTCCCGAAACTCCACTATTATCAAATCAAGCGGTTACAAGTAAAGGAATCCCAAATACCTTACCAACCTACAGTTGAACCCTTACTCCAATACCCAATTGGACTTGATCTGTAGCGACAGTTCTCACCTTTGATGCATGGCTCCCAAGTACGTGACTAACCAATGCGCGAATCCCAGTACGCAACTTCAGAACACCAACTTAAGGAAGAAAGGTTGGCTGCAAAGATCTTCAGTTCATCCTACACGATGAAGATTAGGAAGATGCTTGGTCACAAAACCCTATGGTGTAAATACACAGCAACTTCTTCAGAGAAGATGAACTAGGTCAAGAACTTCATCTTTTAATCACAATTTGCTTGAACAAAGATTGCTCAATGTGTTTGCAACTTGTGTCACACTTGACGGCTCTTAAAACACTCCTTTTATATGTTTAGAGTTTGGAGAAAAGAAGGCCCAAAAACATATTCACGGATCCCAAGAAAATTAGATCAGAAAATTTGAATTTTTAAATCTCGACAGATAGTAGGTGTCGGGGTAGCTATCGAGCAGGTGTCGAGCTTTAATGAAATTGCACTTCAGCTTGCTTTTTCTTGGACAGACTTGATGACTTCAACACTTGACCTTGAAATCTTGTTTCTTAAAGTATTAAAAACACCTAAAACTACCCAATTACAAGTAGAGTGCGTTTTGTCAAAGGATTAGCCAATTTACATAAATAAGTAACATATGTTCTTAACAAGTGAAAACACATATATCCTAACAAAAACAAAACAAAGATGAATGAAATTTATGTACCATAAAGAGGTCCTGTATGGCAGAATGTTCAAAGTCTTTCACTGACATATTATAACATGAATTTACTTCATTGTTAGTGATTATCCCCTTGAACATCCTCCATGCATAACTCTCATCCAGTACCAAGTTAGGAGGACTTTCAGACGGCTCTGAGGGATGAGCCTTGCGAGGAGCTTTGGTTGGAGGAGGAGGATCAATCTGGACGGGTGGAATTGTTTGGATGGGCACCATATTCACAGGGTTGTCCAGGTCTACCGTCGGAGTAAATTTTGGGACCTTGAGAAGAGAGGCCTTGTTAGACTTTTGCTTCTTAGGACCTCGATGACTTGGAAGGTCATCAAGGTCCACTGAACTAGATATGGACTTGGGCTTTCTCTTCCCCGTTTGGACGGCAGACTTCTGGATAACTGAGGGTGCGATAGTGTCTTCCTCACCACTCGTGATGGTCTTTTCCTTGTTCTCCCTCATTGTAGTCATTCTTGCAATGAAGAAAGTCAAGTTATATATATATATATATATATATATATATATATATATATACAGATTTTTCCCAAGGCTAAAATGAGGTCTAGGTTCATAATCCTTGTCAACCCTCATTAAATGGTCTTCCATTCATATTCCCTCCACTACTACTATATAAACCCTCCCCCTCCTTCATTCCAAAGGGCACCAAAAAATCCCCTCTCTTCTCCTCTCTTGAGTTCTAGTGAAGTAGAGTAGCCTTGTCATATCTTGGTCTTCCTAAGACTCAAGGTATTGAGTGAGACTCACTCTCCCTCTCCTAGTTCTTCTTTTTCCTCCACTCTTAGGACCTCCACCAAGAGTCTCCTCCTCCATCGTATAAATCTTGCATGAAGGTATAATCCTTTCCATAATTTGTTTTTTGTGTTACCATGATGAGAATTTAAGATTAAAGTATGATAGTAATTATTTGAATCCTCTTGAATATGTTGAATGTTTTTATGTGTTCTTCACATATTCTTGGTTGTTCATCACATGTTCATGCATATCACTAGTTTTGATCTTAAATTTACATCAAAAATATGAAAAACATGTTTGTTTCATAATTCTTTCAAATCCTTGAATTTAGGTTATCCCCATCCACACACATTCACTAGAATTTTATTTTTCAATCCAAATGCAATGTTTAATAAATTGAATTAGGGTTTATCACATGCACACACATTAAATTCAACATGTAAATTGATTGATATATTGGATGATATGATATGATTGTTGGCCATCATAGTCTAGAAGACCGGTTTCACTGGGCAAGGTGGGTGCCTAACACCTTCCCACCTTGTAACATAGCCTCCGAACTTAGATCAAGGGTTAGTAGATCAAATGCTTATCCTTGTAATTTTCAATTTCTAGATTGTAACTAGGAAACAAAGCCATGTACTTTATCTTAGATTGTATCTAGGACCAAAGCCATGTAATTTCCTATGTTCATTGTAAATTCAATTTCAAATTAATAAAATGAGGAACTTTTTTAATTACGGTTTTCTTATTTTTCCAATAATTAAATAAGTGGCGACTCCATTGTAAAACCCTTAATCTAAAGGGGAAAATATAACTAGTCGAACCTCCATTTTGAGAGGCAATAACACGACTCCACCCATTCACGTGGGTTTGACCCAACATTCATTAAAACGGGTCGGGGACGTGGTCTCTCGCAGAATGCAGGGTCGACGTATAGAGGATAGTCACCAGAATGTTCAAGCGACAATTAGGGAGGAATATGGAAGCCTACATAGATGATATGGTAGTGAAAAGTAAAGTTGTAGAGGAACATATTTTGGATCTCACAGAAACATTCGAGACTCTATGAAAGCATCATCTAAAGCTGAATGCTAGGATATCTGGGGTAAGCTTGGGAAAATTCCTAGGATATCTGGTCACAAGCCGAGGTATTGAGGTGAATTCGAACTAGATCATAGCTCTGCAAAATCTAAAACCTCCAAGGAGTCCAAAGGAGGTCCAATGCCTTATAGGAATGACAACATCCTTTAATCATTTCATATCCAAGTCTGCAAACAAGTGTAGATCCTTCTTCCAATTGTTGAAGAAATGGAAGGATTTCCAATGGACAGATAAGTGACAGAAGGCTTTTCATGATCTAAAGTCATACTTATCCCGAGCCCCAATTATTTATGGACTAGTAATGGTTAAGACGTTGTACATATACCAGCTATGTCTGACCATGCTGTAAGTGCCATTTTGGTCCGAGTGAAGTAGGATATTTAGAAGCTGATTTACTATGTTAGCAAAACCCTCATGGAGAAAGTTGCTTTAGCAATTATCCATGCTACTAGGAAATTGCCTCACTATTTTCAGACTCATATGGTCATAATCTTGAGTGAGCACCCATTGTAGGCCTTACTAAGGAGAGCAGACTTCTTGGCTAGGATAGAGAAGTAAGGGGCATCTCTGGGGGCCTTCGATATTCAGTACAAGCCTAGAACCTCCATTAAGGGGCAAGTCCTAGCGGATTTCATTGTAGAATTTACCCCGAAGCATCCCGAAGTTTTGGGCATTGAAAGGAATAAGTTGGGAAGTCCTGAGGCATGTCTAATGTGGCAAGTATACATGGATAAAGCCTCGAATTGCCGAGGAATGGGAGTTGGTATAGTTGTCATCTCTCCAAAGGGTATCAGGTTCGAAAAGTCATTCAAGTTGGGCTTTTAAGTGTCAAACAATGAATCAGAATATAAAGCTTTTTTAGCAGGACTTTGGATATCAAAGTAGGCAGGGGTGACTAAACTACGACTTCACTACAACTCTTGGCTAGTAGTCAACCAAGTTAACGGTGATATTGAGGCTAAAGATCAAAGAATGGTAAGTTACTCGAAAGAAGTTAAAACCCTGAGGGATCAGTTTGAGAGTGTGGATATCTCATAGATTTATAGGGGGAACAACAGTCATGCTGATTCTCTGGCTACCCTTGCCTCATCAATGGATGACCCATTCATAAGGATTGTATTAGTAGAATTCTTGCCTTTTCCTAGCACTACCCCCCCCCCCCCTAAAGAGACCACAGTGTAAAGTATACATCCGTCTCCTAGTTGGATGGATACCATTCTAACATACCTTCAAGAAGGAAATCTTCCTGAGGACAAACAGGAAGTTGAGAAGATAAGACGGAAATCATCTAGGTATTGGGTATCTGAGGAAGGAAATTTGTACAAGAGGTCATACTCGGGACTCTATTTGCTATGCATCCATCCTGAAGCAGTCGAGGTTCTTCTAGAAGAGCTACACGAAGGGATATATGGAAGTTATACGAGAGGAAGATCCCTGGCACATAGGGCCCTTACACAGGTATACTAGTGGCCAAGCATGTAAAAACAGGCCTAAGAGTTTTCTAAAAGGTGTGATTAGTGCCACAGGTTTGGTCCCATCATTCATCAGCCTGGAGGAGTTCTGAACCCAATATCAAGTCCATGGCCGTTTGCTTAATGAGGGTTAGACATAGTGGGGCCTCTCCTTAAAGCCACAGGTAACAGGAGGTAGCTTTTAGTTGGAACAGACTACTTCACCAAATGGCTTGAGGTCGAGCCCTTGGCTAACATTTAGGATACCGACGTAAAAAGGTCTGTGTGGAGAAACATTGTGACACAGTTTGGCATACCTAAAGTTCTGATTTCAAACAACAAGCTATAGTTTGACAGTAAAGCATTTTGACGGAAAGGGAAATTAAGACTTAATAAAAATGGTGAGAACAAATCCCGTGGTACTAGACCCTATCTTTACCTCGGGTAGGTCTTAAGCTAAACTTTCTGTCTTAACCTAACTCTAGGGTCACTAACGGAAAGGGAAATTAAGACTTAGCAAAAATAACAATAACAAAACCCGTGGTACTGAACTTTGTGTTTACCATGGGTAAACCTAAAAACGAATTCTTTGCTTCAGCCTAACTCCAGGATCACTACCCAAAAAGAAAGATAAGGAGAGGCAAAAAGAAAAATAAATAGAGATCCCATGATGTCAAACATTACGATTCATTTAAATGCATTAGGGGTTTAAACACGACTACCACGCGATAATAAGGGAATAATCTAAACCGCAAATTATAAAATAAATAAACATCATTAAATATTTACGAAGTGCACAAAACAACCATATATAAATAAAAGTTGTGGAATTACAATTTAGCCCTCCAAACGGGGCACACAAAAGCCCAAAAAAAAAAAAGTGGGAAGAGAAAAGCTTAGGTCTAAAAACTTTCAAGCCACTCCCCCAAAAGCTGGCTCTGTGGTAGAACTTGCCCCCTCCCTTGTCACTAGCACAGTCATGTTTGAGCCCCTGACCTCCCTAACCGAGGACTCGTCATTGATAATAGCCTAGATCTCGAGATTGGTACTATTGGGATTTATGCCCTAAAATCCAATTTATTGGCATGTCATAAATAATTAATTGTTTAATTATATGAGATTATTTATAAATGAACTAATGGGACATTATCATAGTCCTTGAAATGCATTGTATGTGATCTATGTGATTTAGTCACAGAAGATATAAATCATAAGTTCCTTGTAAACTCAAAACATAATTTGTAGTCAGTGATGAAATTAGGCATTTCATCTGCGAAGACTATAACACATCAACTAAAATGATTTGTCTTGATCATGGAAGTGGAGACTTCTAGTTGATGTGTTGATGTGTCTTAAGAGTTAAGACATATTGAATTGGACTGCTGTGAAATTAATTATTCAATTAACATCTGTCCCTTGAATAATTAATCTCACGACTTCTAATTTCATATACTCTTAATCCTGAGAGGGTAGTGAACCCGATCATGAAATGTAGGTTACTTTAATATATTAAGAGTGAGATCTAATATTCACGGTCAAAACCTCAGTATGCTGGTAACCACATGTAGTGTTGAGGGAACACATATTCTCAAGATGGAATCCATAATCTCTTTTTATAGAGACACGAAATATCCCCTTGAGATAAGTTTAATTGGAATTAGTTATTCAGGATGCCCACTTTAGTAAGGAGTTACTAAAGCTTATATTAATTGAAATTGGATTTCAATAAATGTGAATAACTAAAAGATTAAACTAGGTACTCAAGGATAAAATAGTTGTTTACAAAGTGACAGTTTATTATGACTTTGTTCACTATGGATATTTCATGGAGGGGTCAAATAATATTATTAAAGTCTTGGGATATAATTTATTAATAGGCCTAGAGTGCAATTATATTTATATAGTGGTATTAAATATAATTAATAATAACTTTGGACTTGTCAAGAGTTGACTAAAAAGCCCAAGGCCTATTGGAGCTAGAGTCTTATTTGTTCCCTTTGGTCCCATCTCAAGCCATAAACTAAAGCCTAATTGGGCAAGCCTAAAAGGCTAGCCCAATTAGATAATCAATTATGTATAAGGAGAGAAATATACAGAATTTTCAGATTATGATTATGGAAAAGGTGTGTATGTGAGTGTAAGTCACTCTCTTATTCTCCCTTGAACACATACATATAAACTGATTAAGAGACCACACTTCTTGGGCTCCATGTTGAATTGACATGAATATTAGAGGTATTCTCCAGTCTTGGTTTTCAATTTCACTACATCAAGATACGCTTTCTATTCTTTGTTCTAGAATTCAAGGTTACATGTTATCTCTCATGAATGAAGTAGATCCATGATTATTGCTTCCACTGTGTGTTTTGTATGAGATGTAAAACCAATTTTTCCAACAAGGACTATTATCAACTCTGATGGAATTGAAATGCTATTAGCCTACCTTAGGATAGAGGTAGTCTTCACTTGCGTCTTGTCCAAAGCAGTAGTCCACCCTTTGGTAAAGTAGACTTGAAGTATCTGTTATACTTCTAGCTTCACGGAGGCAATGTAGTTGGTTTGGCCCTGGTAGTAAGCGACCTATATCTTCTCATTATCCACTACTACGAAGGCCTCTAGTTTGGAAGCCTTGTCCTCTAGTTTCTTTTTAATTTCCTGGAGCCCTTTCTCTAAAGCCTCTTTTCTCTTGGTTATGGCCTTAGTATTCTCCTTAGCTTCAGAGTGAAGCTTCTTCGACTTGGACACCTTGTTCATCATGTCCAATATCTTCTTTAGAAGATCTTCGTTATCCTTGGCCAGCTCATCCAACTTGTTCTTAGTTGCCAAGTACCTATTTTCCACCACTGTGGTGTATTGACAACCCTGCAAAATAAAAGTTAGAAGCAAAAATGAACCAAGGGTGAAGGAAAGAAAATGGAAGGATGAATAATTTAACATGACTGCCTCCCTTTTCATGTTGAGAAAAAGGGAATCGTCATCCCATTTCTCCAAGTGGTTCATATCTTTGGGAAGGAGAAGTGCATTGCTGACACACTCGGAAACACGACCCTCGCAACCTTCCCTCTAAGGCCTCATTCTATCAGTGGTAGGAAGTGGTTCCCTTTCCACCAAGAAAGTCCTATATAGGCTAGGGCCCCTATGGTGTCTACAAGGGTGCCACCCTTCTCAACAGGTGAGCGCTCGGGATCAAGGACCGTTACTTCAAGTCCTGAAATTCTTCCCTCCCCCCCTTTGCCGTTTCTCCCACCTCGTGACCTCGAGGTGGAGTAGTAAACACCAAGGTGGCTTGTTGTGTCGTAGGAACAGAAGAGGCTTGAACCTGAGGAGTAGGTGGATCCCAGGCTTGAGCAGTAAGGGATGCAGCCAGAATTTGGCTAAGGGTGACTCTATCCTCTGATAGGAGATCTTGGTTGTTGTTCCTTTCGCGGGAAGAGTGGGTGAGCGATCAAGTTCTTGGGTCCCAATAAGGAGACTTAGAGAAGTAGAATTGCCTATTCTCCTTCTCCTTATATGGCTTAAGCATTTGGCGGGAGTGGCTACCGTTACCTTGAGATATGCCAGGGTGAAAGGAGGTGGATAGTTGCTGCACCTTCTTCCTTCTTCCTACTGTGCTCTCTCATTTGAGGATAGAATGTATCCCACGACACACACATCAATATACAGGAGTAATGGTTCCTTTTGTGTGATTGATTTTTCCATGTTCTGGAAACTATAATATACGGGAGTATATCCCAGGATAAGGTATGTGACCTGAAGTTTTCTGTCTAAGTAGGGATATATGAGGGATCTCAACAACCTGTTCAAGTCTGTGGAGTTGATCAATTGCCTCTTCTTTTTGAATTCATGGTCTTATAAAAAGACAAATGAAATCAAATAAACAGTACAGATATTTAAAAAAAAAAATATATATATATATATATAAAGGCTTATAGAATTTCTACCCACCTGTTTTACCCACAGTTCTAGGACAATGGATTCCGTTAGGACATTGATTCCCCGAGATGATCAGATAATCCCCTTCCGTCTCTTTGTCAAAATCTGAGAGACCCAATATAAGTCTTACCTCCCCGTGTTTAATTTTGAAGTAAAATCCTAAGGTTTTGCTATCTTGGAAACTATATATGTAGTTAATATCATGCTTGGTTAAGCTAAGAATGAGTCTTTTATTAAGTTCATCTACACTGCTAACTACTCTAAATACATTAGGGGTAAATTGGTTGGGGCAAACTTTAAAATGCCTTAAAAAAATTTGTTAGCAACTTACTCATAAGGATCCTAACCCCACCCTCTACAAATGCTACCAATGGGATAATGACCCTTCCTTCCCCCTTAAGAATATTACCTTGGACTCAAGGCAGTACCTCACCTCTACATCCTCAAGGATCCTATACACTCTTTTGAACTTAAGCAATCTTTCAAGCATATCAACCATGGACTTGAACTTCCCCATTGTCCTAATCTATTGTCAGATCAAATAAATGAAAGGAAAAAAAATAAATAAATAAGGGGCCTACTAACAAGAAAATTAGTGAAGGAACACTTGAGGTTGCCTAAAGATGGCCAGAGAATTTCTTGGTAGGGAAGGAGGAGAAAAGCTTGAGAAAAAGCTTGAAGAGAAATTTGAGGAGGAGTTGGAGAAGAGTAAGAGATGGAAAATCAGAAATTGGTCTTAGTTCCCCTTTTATATAAAAGAGGAGGGAGCAGGAAAAGGCAAGGAGTGGCCTTTGATTTCCTGTTCCTTCTCCGTTTTCCAAAGCACCAATTTGACCGTTCATAAGTACGCGTGCCATTAATCGAAGGGCGGGGAACTCGGGCATGATCTCCACCGCCCATCAATGACAGTTAATGATTATCTTCCATTTATCTTGGGCCAGGACCTCCAGCTTAGCATTAATGACGTAGAGATTGTGGAGGGCTATTGTGGGGGGGTTGAACTTGATTTCAAGTCGAGGCCCAAAGGCCCATAAGATCACACTTGAAGAAATGGGCCAGGGCCATCTTTGTGAATAGTAAAGGGAAGCTCCCCAAGATGATTCTTGCGGAGATTTGAGTATGCCACCAATACCAAAACTCTTATCTGAGGTCATGAACATGGTTGATCCTTCAGTGAACTAAAGAAGAACCACAGGCAACCGATCCCCCTTTTTTCTTCTTTCGTTTTAGTCGAGATGCCATTTCTATCAAGTGCACCTTGGGAAACTTCTTGAAATGATAAGGGTCATAGAGGCCATCACCTCTACATTAATGAGAGGTTCTCTACCTAATCTATTTCCCATTAAATGCATGTAAGACAACCTGAATAGTGCAAACACCCCCCAAAAGTCCTATTTCATGATGAAATGGGGATAGAATCAAAGTAGGATGTGACAAGTACCCCAAAAAATCTAGTGGGGGCCAGGCTAGCTAGAGAGATAAGGGAAGGAAAAATGCTTATAAAAGGGGAGGAGGCTGCAACAGAAAGGAGGCTGGAAGATCTTAAGTAAAAGGACTCTAGAGAAGAAGAGAGAAAGAGAGAAAGAGAGCTAAAGAAGCTAAGGAGAGATAAAATGTACTTTTGTTTTCTTGCTAACCCCACACATCTCGGGAAGATCTCCCACTATGGAATTTATACCTTATTTTTATAAAAAATAAATTGTGCATGTTAGTTACTTTGACATTTAAGCTCGTTACTGTTTGAGTTTGAGTTTATAATCCCCACAATATTAACTAATATCCATTTTTTCATGCTACTGTAGTGGTAAAATCATGGCATAATGACAAGTGTCTTCTACCTAAATAATATGTTGTAAATTAAAGTCTTGTAATAAATAGGTAGTCTATCAACAATCTCTCTCAAACTCTACATGAACCGAAGCCTTTATGTACTAGGTAGGACCTCTTTGTTCCATAAAAGCAAGACCTTATGTGCACTAAGTATAACTTATTGATTTATCCACCTTGCTTTAAAACTAGTGATAGGCCAAGAATGTATTAACCTCTTGTGATAAATTAACCAATTAATTAGCTAAGTTAATTAATTAAGTTAATTAACATGCAATACGTGTGGTAGTACAAAAAAATCACTAACTAAGTTAAATGCAGTGGAAAATGAAGTAGACATGGTAATTTGTTTTCGAATAGGGAAAACCTCTAAGGCAAAACCCCCACAGGGTGATTTTAAGGTCACCACTCCCGATAATCCACTATTATCACAACAAGTGGTTACAAGTAAAGGAATCCCAATACCTTATACTAACCTACAGTTGAACCCTTACCCTAATACACAATTGGACTTGTTCTGTAGTGACAATCTCTCCTTTTCAATGCACGGCTCCCAGTACGTGACTAACCAATCAATGCGCGGATCCAAGTACGTGACTAACCACCAACTTGAGAAGGATGTTGCCTGCAAAGTTCTTTAGTTCATCAACACGATGAAGATCATGAAGCTTCTTGGTTACAAAATCCTACAGCATACAAATGTAGTAGCTTCTTCAAGAGAAAGATGAACAAGGGCAAATTTGTCTCTAGTCACAATTTGCTTGAACAAAACCTTTACATCAAGTTTCATCAAGTGTGACAGCCCTTAAAATAATCCTTATATATGTTTAAGGTTGTGAGAAAAGAAAGCTTAAACAAGTATACACAGATATGTGTGAAATTAGATTTGAAAAACTAATTTTCGTAAATCTCGATAGATAGGTTATTTGTCGAGCATTAGGCTAAACATGCCTTTTAAACCTCAATAAATGCTATCTGTCGAGATTTAAAATTTAGCACTTCTTCATTTGATTCTTGAACAAATTTTACATGGATTTAACACTTGGACTAGAACTCTTATTCCTTGAAGTATTAAACACATCCTAAATCTACCCAATTACAAGTAAAGTGTGTTTTGTCAAAGGATTAGCCAATTTTAAATGACATATGTTCTTAACATGATTCACATATGTCCTAATAATCTCCCCCTTTAGTAATCTGTGATGAAACCACAACAAACAAAATGAACATATGAGAGAAGTCATAAATCACTCAACTCATACTCACTTGTTGAATACAATAAAATCTAATCCTAACATAAACTCTTGAAAAACTTCGCAAGAAGAGAGTTCATGGCAAAAAAGAATTTGACAACTTGTATTTCTGAAACACTTTAAGCAAAACTCATCACGGCATCTTATTGTGAAACAGAAATATAAAAGATTGCATACAATAAATAAGAAGCATGTGCATAAAGAGAGAAAAGAAACAACACATGAAGAGATAGGTGAAAGAATGTAATAACAACCTCAATGTGTGTATATATATATCAATAAGAGTACAAGATTTGCTATCACAATGTAAGAACAATGTATCTTAGAAGAAAAGAAAAGATACAAAAGTCCTCACTACATCCCTCGTAAACAAAATCACTCCCCTTAACAAAAATAATCTCTTATACTAACTCTCCCCCTAAGTGCATGACTATTCTCATATCCAAAACTACTTCCCCTTTTTGTCACGAATGACAAAGGATAAGTCACTGAGAAGCAGTCATCTCCTCGTCACTAGAAGAGCTAGCACCATCATCCTCATTAGCATCAACACCACCGGAGCTATCATCATCACTCTCTTCCTCTGAAGCCTGTGGAGATGGAGATAGAGACGCTGCGAAACCACCCGTAACAGCCTGTCATCGAGTGATACGACCAACACGGGTGTTCACCTAACACAACTCATCACTAAGAGTGTCAAGATGAGCATTCATATGCACAAGCAATGCCATGATGGCCTCGAGAGTCAGTCCACCAGCGGAAGTATAAGGGCAGATATGGATGGAGCAGAAGAAACTAGAGGAGTTGCCATCTTAGTCCGTGGCCGCTTCGGTTGAAGTTGGGCCTCACTCTATCTAACAGTTGCTGTGTTTGTGGCACACATGATAGAAAAGTGTGGAAACTCGAGATAGGAGACAGATGCATGGCGAAGAATCCACGTGATAGCAAAAGGGATAATGAGCTTATTACGGGTCGTTGTATCCTTATAGATATCTATAAGGGAGAGTATAAAGTAAGAGGGGAAAGTCAATAGTAAGTCCCTCAAGTAGGGATAGCAAAAATAGAGCATGAGGCTTAGTAATCGAATTATAGTGAGACAAAGGATGTAAAACAAATTTCATCTCATATTCAGAAACCTCGGACCTTTTGCAAAGCCCGAGTAAGGGGTGTTTTGACAATCACCCCAAGATGAGATTATCCCACAGAATAGAGACATGAGTCTGTCTTTGGACACAGTCCTAAGACAATCACAGCCGAGGTAATCAGTAAACTCTACCCTCGGAACGTGTAGCACCTCGGATATAAGATCCAGAGTGACTACAATGCGCATACCTCGAATGTGAGCGATGAAATGAGGTATAGAGTAATCAAATCCATGCATATTAAAGTAAAACTCCTGTATGATCACGAAGGGACAAGTAACCGGGATGTCACAAAGGGACTCCCAACCCCTACTGTAGATGACAGTGGGAAGATCAGTATCAAAAAAATCCGAAAGCACGACTTGGCATTCCGAATGAATGCCGCGTCGAGAAAAGTTCTTCGTAAAGTCCTTACGGGCTTTATCATCACGAAACCTAACATGAGAGGGGTAGGATCAACAAAGGAAGAAGATAATGCCCCAAAACAAAGAGGGTTTCGGGATGAAGTAGACTTGCTCTTTTTAGGTGCCATGAGCAGACTAACCAAATATATATATATATATATATATATAGAGAGAGAGAGAGAGAGAGAGAGAGAGAGAGAGAGAGAGAGAGAGAGGCAGAAGAGTACCAAACATAGTTAATATCAATAAGGAAGAAAAGAATGATATGTATGCATGAAAAATGCATGAACATGTGACATGCAACAATAAAAACATCATAGGCTCAGCCTAATCCAATCCTACGAGCACACAAGATTTCAACATAGTAAGCACACATCTATAATGCATGAAACATTGTGAAAATGCAAATGTGATGCAATACATGAGCATATAGGATCATTTAAGCAAAACCCAACCCAAAAATTTCGCAAAACCTCATCAATTTTGAAAAACCCCCAAAAGTTTCCAAAAAAAAACCAAAAGTTAGGTTAAAAATGAAGGAAATGCATGATTAATGTGAGAAGGAAGATCATACCAAAGGAAGAAAACACTTTTGAGGCCGAAGATTGAGTGGGGAAGAGGTTTAAAGAGAGAGAAAATTTTTTGGGGAGGTAAAGAGACAGAAACTATCAAGAGAGATCGGAGAAAGTGAGAGAAAAATCACACTAAGGCTTTATATAGAAATTGTGGATCGAAAGGTGCTGAGAGGTGTCGAGCACTAATTCTCGATAGATGGAGCTGTCGAGGTGCTATCGAGAGGTGTCCATAGCAAAGTGACCTCAATGGATCGAGAAGCTATCAAGCATCTATCAAGTAGACAGAAACTGTCTCGATGGATCGAGAAGATGTCGAGAAGCTATCGAGACAAATTCTCAAAATTTTAAATGGATCTAAATTGCGATAACAGCTGGTGAGAAAGGAAGATCAAGTGGCTCGATAGATAGCCTAGTTGTCGAGAGGTATCGAGAAGCTATCGAGATGCTCAAAAAACAGTTTTTCAAAGAAGAGAAAAACATAGAGATGAATGCAATCAAGCATGTTACTCAACCAAAGATCCAGTCAACATTTTAAGCTCTCAAAAATATCTCTCTACAAAAAAAAAAAAATGTCAAGCATTTAGATCCAAAACACACACACGCACTAAACAAGTTTAACCAATTTTATATTTCAAAAACAAGCCAAGATAGTTTAGTGAGCATACATTAACACATGCATTCCTTGTGATGGCCAAATCACATTGTACCTGCACATGTATCAAAAGTAGCAAAAAATATTGTGCGTTGTGTGTGAAAAACATCGCAAGATTGCATAAGTTTCTACATGTTATGACAATTTGAGATATGAGAAAATCACATTAACTCACACATAATCATAATTGTTTGATAGGGACTATCACCTTCGAGATACATCCTATAACTTCCACAACTCCTAGAAGACACACTTGCAATCATATATTCTTTTTTCTTGTATTTTTCTTTGCGTATTTTCTTTTGTAAAGCATATCATGCATAGGTATAGAAGAGAGAGAAAAGAAATACCCAATGATGTTAAGCATTTGACATTGCACTTTTACTATGCTGAAACATACAGATGTCATTTCATGATTAGCGGGCAACAGTGGTGAGATGGTTATTTATACATTTCTTTAGGATTTTCTCAAAAAGACTGATACGAGTATTAAGTACAAGAGATTACTTAACCTTACTCATCACAAACAAGAGCCACAAAGCTCACTTACTTAGTTGTGCATAGAGATGCTCATCTAAGCTACAAAAGATACAAAATTTAGAGAATTTTTTTTCAATGGCCATCCAAGGTACACAAGTACCAATATACACAAAATACATACTGTTTTTGTATTTTTCATTTTTCATTTTTTTTTAATTTTTATGGAAAAAAAAATAAAGCAAAACTAAAAGCAAACAAACAGAAGCATGTTAAACAAAGCAAAATATAAAACTAGACTGACTCAAGGCAGGAAAGCAAAACACATGTAATGAAAACTAAAAAAAAAATAGGGGGGGGGAGGAGAGAGAGAGAGAGAATAGTGACTAAATCACTTAGAGCTTTTTTCCTTCCACACCTTGGAAAAACCTTTCCGTTTAGCAAACAATTGATCCAGGGACGAGGGGGAAGAATTGAAACCATTCAAGTTCGTAGGGAATATAAGGGCTTTGAGAAGATCTCCAAAAGGAGAAAAAGAGGATGGAAACTGATTCTGGCTTCCCGATGAGATCATATTGTTGCTCTGTTGAGTGGCTAATCACTTATAACAATTAGGCCGAGTATGTCCAGTCGCTCCATAGTGATGACAGAGATGTTGCTTCTTCTGTTTAGATTTTTGAGTATTTCCCTTCCTAGCCCTAGGGCTTTTAGTCTCTTTCTTATCAAGTTTAGGGGGTGCTCCTAAGATAGATTTACCCTTGACTATGTTCTCACTAGCTAAAACAGTTTTCACATCATTGTTCTCAGATTCAACATTATTAGCAGGTGAAACAAAAATAGTAGTACTAGAAGAAGCAATACTAGGAGAAGAGAAATCATACCCTAAATCGATTCGATCAGAAGTAGATTTTTGGAAGCTAAGCATCTTGTCAAGCTTTGCACTTAAAGTCCTCTCATTGAGCTTTGACTTGGGACAACTTTGCCTCAAGCTTCTTGGTCTTCTTAGCTAAGAAATTGTTTTCAAACCACAGTGTTCTAATAGTCTGATTAGCTTCATCAAACTTTATGGAGATTTCTTCTCGTTCAAGCTCCACATCACTGAGCTTCTTGGTGGCCAACCTATACAATTTCTCATGCTTTTCCGAGACCTTGTACAATTTTGCATAGGTTGTGTAGATGTCATCCTGTTCATCTATATTCTCAAACTTAGACTCCCCCGAATCCTCTTCTTCATCCACTTCTTTATCAATCCCCCCAGTAGGATTCACAGTGGCAATGAAGGCATTCATGATTCCATCATCCTCATTATCCGAATCATCCTCAGATTTGGTATCACTCAAGGTAACAGTAAGGGCATTGTTTTTCCAGATAGTCTTGAGATACGTTAGACACTCTTGTTTCATGTGTCGAAAGCCTTGACATCCAAAACACTTAGGTCCAAAGGGAACAGTTTACCAACCGCCTTCTTTAGCATCCTTCTTTCCTCTGGCTTGATTCTTGATCTGAGACGAACTCGACTGCTTGTGGTCTTTATCAAATCCTCTTGTATTGGCATTCTTCATGAAATTTTTGAACTGTCTTGTGATATAGGATTCCATCTTAGAATCTTCATCATTAGAAGACTTATCAATATCACTGCTTTTGGCCTTCAGTGCCATGCTCTTGCTCTTGCTTGATTTCCCAATCCTAGACAAACCCAATTCATAGGTCTGTAAGTTGCTAACCAACTCTGTCAAAGGAATTTTGTCGATATCCTTTGATTCCTTAATTGTGGTGATCTTGGCATGAAATCTCTCAGGTAGAGATCTGAGCACCTTTCTAACAATCTTGGGTTCGGGAATAGTTTCTCTAGGATTAAAAGCTAAGTTCACTATGTCCTTGAGCTTGGCATAGAACTCATCAAACGACTGATCCTCCTCCATTTTAATCTCTTCAAAGCTTGTAGTAAGCCTCTGAAGTTTCGAATCCTTGATAGCCTTAGTTCCTTCATAGGTTGTTTGTAGGATGGTCCATGCTTCCTTCACAGTTTCAGTGGAGTTTATCTTTTTAAACTCCTCATTTTTTACCATAATGAATAATGCATTCAAAGTTCTGCTGTTGAAGTTTGCTGCTTTGATCTTAGCATCATACCAATTAGTTGGCGCTTCTTTTGGCTTGGTCCAACCTATCTCCACAGCTTGCCACACTTTCTCATCTAAAGACTGCAAGAAAGCTCTCATGCATACTTTCCAGTATACATATTTAGTGTCATCAAATAAAGGAGGTATAATAAGAGACTGTCCTCTATTCATGACAAACAGGGGTCAATGGATCACACAGCAAAGATTAATCCTAATCAGAGTATGCCTACTTTGAAACCACTTGATAGGCCAAGAATATATTGACCCCTTGTGATAAATTAACCAATTAATTAGCCAAGTGAATTAATTAAATTAATTAACATGCAATACATGTAGTAGCATAAACATATCACCAACTAAGTTAAATGCAGCAGACAATAAAATTGACACGGTGATTTATTTTCGAATGGAAAAAATCTCTAAGGCAAAAATTCCATCGGGTGATTTTAAGGTCACCACTTCCGAAAATCCATTACTATCACAACAAGTAGTTACAAGTAAAGGAATCACAATACCTTATACTAACCTATAGTTAAACCCTTACCCCAATACACAATTGGACTTATTTTGTAGTGACAATCTCTCATTTTCAATGCACGGCTCTAAGTACGTGACTAACCACCAACTTGAGAAGGATGTTGGCTACAAAGTTCTTCAATTCATCAACACGATAAAAATCATGAAGCTCCTTGGTTGCAAAACCCTATGACGTACAAATGTAGCAGCTTCTTTAAGAGAAAGATGAACTAGGGCAAATTTGTCTCCAGTCACAATTTGTTGGAACAAAACCTTTGCATCAGGTTTCATCAAGTGTGACGGCCCTTAAAATAATCCTTATATATGTTTAAGGTTGTGAGAAAAGAAAACCTATACAAGTATACATGGATATGTGTGAAATCAGATTTGAAAAATTGATTTTCGTAAATCTCGATAGATAGGTTATCTATTGAGCATCTGTCGAGCATCGGGCTAAACATGCCTCAATAGATGCTATCTATCGAGCTAGCTGTTAAGTTTTAAAATACAGCACTTCTTCATTTGATTATTGGACAAATTTGCATGGGTTTAGCACTTGGACTTGAACTTTTATTCCTTGAAGTATTAAATACATCCTAGATCTATCCAATTAAAAGTAAAGTACATTTTGTTAAAAGATTAGCCAATTCTAAATGACATATGTTCCTATCATGATTCACATATGTCCTAACAACTAGTTTAAAAGATAAGCATTCATTAATTAGTAATTACTAATTAGCGTCACTTTGCTTCTTGTCTGAAACTTTGACGTACTGACCTCTACTCAAATATTTTGTAGCTTGAGGAGGAAAAAAAAATTAGGACGATATACTTAACCACACTTTTGTCACAACTTTTATATAGTTGACTGTAAGTAATAAAGAAAAGTAATGAATTTATGCGAAAGTAATAGACAGCAAATCACAGTCTGCCATATAGAATACTTGTGGCAAAGGACATGGTTAAATTTGTGGTCTTAAAATAATTCTAGAAAAGACAATTAGTCCAATTGCTAAATGGCTAAGCCTTAAGCCCTATTTGGTTATCATTGGGGGTAGATTTATTTTCTCTTTTCATTTTCTAAAATCATTTTTTGGTTCTCAAATCTTGTATTCATTTTCTCTACCCAACCCATTTCATGTTTGGCATTATTTTTTGGTCTAGTTTTTGGTCTTTTTTTTTTCACTTTATATTTTTTCAATTAAAAATTCAACACAATTGAGAGAGAGAGAGAGAGAGAGAGAGAGAGAGAGAGTTTTGATGGGACAAGTCAGTGTTAAAGGAACCCACATATTTGGTTTTTTACAAAAATGCCACTGTATTCATTTTAAGATAATGAAAATACCATGCCACTTGTATTCAGTTTTTGTATTCAAATCCTTTTTTTTTAGATACTGAAAATGAAAATGGAATGCAAATACAAAGTCTAACAAGTTTTTTAGTGATGAGTCCCACAAAAATTTGAGAATAAATACAAAATAAACCCATTTTTTGCTCAAACCAAACAGTCATTGAATTTTAATTTGAAGCAAGTTGGTAGTAGCTGCCAATTAAGCTGAACATTAATTTCAAAAAGTGATCTAGGAGACAAAAAGAGGGCATCCACAGCCCTTAACATTTATTCCAAAAAGAGAAGAAGAAAAAGAAAGCATCCACAATATCAATATGCATGACAAATATTGCCCACAAACTTTTAGTTTACTTAAGTAGAAGATGGAATCTAATTCAAGTTTATATAACAGTTTAAAAAGTGGGTATATAAAAATAGATATAGTTGCGTCTTTTGGATTTAAAATGAAACGATATGCAGTATTAAGACTCAGAAAGCGACTCCTCTGGGCTTATGGCGGAAAACCCAACCTGAAACTCTTTAGCTAGGCAAGCACGCGGAGCTTGTCTGCTGATGGGTCATTTTACCATCCAAATTTACTGGACGACTTTTTTTTTTTTTTTTTTTTTTTTAAACCCAAGCATTTACTAAAATCACTTAAAAACTATTTTTAGCACTTCAAACACCAAAATACATGTTATATCAAAGGTGCTAAAGCTAAAAAAATTTAACAACATGCTATAGTGATCTGCTATTGTAGCATGTTGCTATTAATATTTAATTCATTTATTTTATGGATTGGAGAGGAAGAGAAAGAGAGGTTATAAATAGATAAATTAATATGTTAAATTGTTTATATTATTTTAATAAGTTGTACGGAAAAATAGAAGATTTAATGTAATGTGTATTTTAAAAGTGGAGTGTTAACTTAAAATAGATAAAGTAGATTTCTAAATTACTAAAAGTTAAATTTTTTAGTAATTAAGTGACAGTCAAAATTTGAATAAAAATAAATAAGTTGATATATACTACATGGATACATTAGGTTGGGATTTATATACAATGTATATATATTTTTAAAAATTATAATCACCTCCAATTTATTTTATAGAAGACCAGTATGATTGCTAACACTATCCCACGTTTAAAAGTCATTTTTGACTTTTGGTTAGCGTGATCGAATTTGTGTCCAAATTTCACTCGATCGGTACGTAGTAGAGCTCCCATATAGACAACGAAAAAGAGAGGGCATGCACTTTGGACCACTATCTGAAATATAAAAATTTTCTCTCTAAAATCTCATATAAGAATATTTAGACCATCTAATGCTTGTCTACGGTCCAACTTTGATTTACCCAAAAAGTGGGGCAAGGAATCTAATTCAAGAACAAGTTGATGAGTCATAGCAGACAAAAGAAGAATACCTAAAAAGAACCGTTGTTTGCAATGCATTGTCCTTTATAACCTAAAAGCAGGCTGTAGTCTACCCTTTATTAATTAATTAGCAGCAAAGCCAGACTGAATATCTCTTAATTTCCATACCAACCATGTCTGGTCTGGCTGATTTGTCATTGTACCGTTCTTATAATTCCGAATGCATGAATGACTTCAGTTATAATCTCAAACCAAGCACAAAAGATTCAAATATATTATAACATAATTAGGATCTCTATGAATACATGTAGCCACTCAAACTAAAAATACATATACGTATACATGTAGCTGTAAAAATAAATAAATAAATAAAAATTCACACATATTCAGAGGTTCTATTTTCACTTAAACCTTTTTAGAAATTTGACTGATCGGTAATTTTTTTTTTCTTTTTTGGACAAGCTTGACTTGATGATTGCTGGAATGTGTATCTCTAGCGCTTTACACAACATTGTGAGGCATTATATTAATATACATGTATAGAGAAAAGAAGGGGCTTTGTGGATGGGATCTATATATCATTGAGAGGGTGGCACCAACATTGTCTTTAAGAGCACCAAAAGGCCTGAAAAGAAAGAAAAGCCCCCAGCATTATTTGATAACCAATTATTAGATAAGAGATAACAGGAAGAAAAAAAAAACACATAACGAACATAAATTTAAATAACATAAAATAATGTATTAAAAAAATAATATAACATAACATAAAATAAAGGGAAAGTATTTTCTCTTACGTACACTTATTTATATTCACTATTTTAAATCGACATTCGCAGATAGAGAAATATCTACACATTTTAAAATATTGAGAGTGGATGTAAAAAAAAAAAAAAGGGATTTATTGTAAGAGTATTTATTATTACCCTAAAATAAAAGAAAGAAAAGAGGATCGGAAATGCAAGAATGCACTTACAATGTTGAAACAAAATATGCGTCTCCAGTTCCATGCTTTGTTTGCTCTTTTAAGTTTAGAGAATATGACATCTTGGGAGCATATTTTACCTGGTGCGTCCAAGAATGCCCTACGTTGTATTGGGGGAGACCACAAACCACTCTGCTCATAATCAAAGTCATATTGTGATGCATCAAAGAACTTCCCTAGCAGCCTCTCAGAAACCGATTTTGAAACCATCTGAATACTCGGACTAGCAGTACTAGTATTGGATGATGAGGAAATTTCCAAGGATGAAGCTGTACAAGAGCCCTCAAAAATGGACATCGAGAGGTCTCAACTCTCAAGGAAAAGAAACACAATAGTGGACAAAGGTTCAGAAGTTTCTGAGATAGATAAGCATATATATATATATAGAGAGAGAGAGAGAATATTATCGAGGGGTGTATGTTCCACGATTATACTTTCTTATTTGGGTGTTTGAGCATTCATAATTTGTTTAATGAGTTTTATTACTTATAGCAGTAAAGAATTAAAGGCTTGAATGAGACCTAGCGAGCTCATACCCTTTTTTTTTTTTTTTGGCTTGAAGGAGTTGGTACCGTTACAAAACATGGGTTCTCTTTTCTAGCCTTTACTTACTGAAGTTAGCAATAACCAAATTTTGAATTTTGAATTGATTAATAAAGCGTGTCATGTGGTGGACATGGGTCGGTTTCCATGATATCTAAGCCATACAAAAAGAATGGATATGTGATTCATTTATTGAAAATCACACATATAAATATTGATTCAATGGTCGTTAAATCTATATCAATAGCCAAAGACATTCATTACAACTTTCAGTGACTTTACACTGTATCCAAAGTGGCATTGTCGTTAAATCTATTCGAAACTTTTGGTTAGCTTATCATACACTACGGATCACCAAAGTTGCATTACAAGGGTTAAATAAAAAAATAAAAATAAAAGGGAGTGGGGGAGGAATCATGGGATGGGACTAACAGAAATAAGTTCAATTCCAAGGTTTGAGTTTCTCTCGTGGGTCCACTCTGTTGGGTCTAGTCGTCTACCGGAAGCTATCACATGCATATATTGGTCAAATTTCTGTCTTGATTAACATTATTAAATACAGAAAATCTTATTACACATTTATTGTTTTATATTTCATACTCCTTTTTAAAATTGTATTTAGAAAATATGATTTCACAATTATAACTGAAATGGTCTTTTAAAAACACAATTTCAATTTAAGTGGCAATGTATGTATAGTTTCATTACTCAATAAAGTGTACATTTGGCAATCAATAAAAAGTTAGTTTTTTATTAAATTATCTATGTTTTGCCAGTCTGACACTATTTATCTTAGTTTTATTTCAAATAATCTATCTTTCAGTTTTTTGGAAGTAAACTAGTTTTTAGATTTTTTGCCTCATATTATGCAAATAAACTACCAGAAATAAGCAATTTTCAAACAAAAATTAAATAACCCTAAAAAACTAAAGAAAAATAAATAAATCCACTTAAGAATCAAGAAAATCAATCACATGAGAGCACACAAAATTTATGTGAAAAACCCACAAATATAGCTAA
This sequence comes from Quercus suber, assembly GCF_002906115.3. Classification (NCBI taxonomy): domain Eukaryota; kingdom Viridiplantae; phylum Streptophyta; class Magnoliopsida; order Fagales; family Fagaceae; genus Quercus; species Quercus suber. Next base: position 453,887 of record NW_027069541.1, read on the forward strand.
GAAAACCAAGGAACAAATTCAACAAATCCTCTATAATAAAATAGAAATTACAATACTTAAATGAATGTCCAAAACTTGAATTCACAATAAATTTAAAAAAGTACATGAATAAATTTTTAGGAGTAAATACAATCTCACCACAAAATGTTGGAACCCAATGAAACCAATGACATGAAAAGAGATTTATTCCGGAAAACCTCCCAATTCGATATCCATTGTGTGAGTCCTGAGCAAAAGATAAACAATCACCTTCTTCTTCTCTCACCACTTGCACACTCTCTGTGTGTTTTCTCCTCCTCCTTGCTCTATCTCACGAAGGACACCAGCACAATACTGTTTTTCAATAAATAAAAGGTTATGGCTTGTTTGGTAATGCTGTTCTAATAACGTTGTTTGTATTTTTTGGAAATACATATAGGTGAAAAAGTGTGTGAAAATACGTGTAATGTTGTTTAAACACTGAAAACTGTTGTTTAAAATACACTATCAAACAACCTGTTTTCTTAACTTATCCAACAAGTTCATTAAATAAGAAATAATGGTGTGGGTTAGACCACTAAAAGTGTGGTGCAACCTATAATCTTCGCTTCCAACCCATTGAAGAAGGAGATCTTCAACTCAACTTTTTAGTTAGACTTCATGTTAGTCAACTTGTCAACTGGATTTTTCTCTTTGTGAATCTTCCTCACTTGCATTAACTTGAGACGGAGTGGGTAGTCTAGAAACCACTACCCAAGAGGAAAACAACTCTCACAAGCAATGGAATTGTGGAAGAGCCAAGCATGGGGGCGGGGGGCAAATAAACAAGGGTCATGTTCACAGGTGCCTTAAGAGTAATTGTTAATAAATCATATTAGAAAAGTTTTAACATCATTTTTATGAAAAATATAATAATTTGTCAACATAATTAATTGTTTTATCATTTTTCCATAAAATGTTTCTAAAAATAGTTCCTAAACCAATACCCTTAGGGCATTTATTAACATTTCCCAATAAACAATGTGATAAATAAAAAAATTTCCGTTTTTATTCATGCCATTTTCTTATCATATAATATACTATAGAATTGAAAACAAAATACTTTAAAACCAAATCAAGATACAAATGAAATATTTTATAACCCAATATATGTATTGCAAAAACTATATATATTAAACTTGACAAATTTATGTCAAGATTAAAAAAAAATATATCTGACATCTTTAGCCTGTCTCTAATCAACTATCATGCAATCACTAAATAGGTACAAAATAAACAAAAATGAAAAATCTAAGTATTTCATTTTGAATTGCATGCTAGTTTGATAATTGTTAATTTCTGGTAGCTTATTTGTATAATATAAAACAAAAAGTTCAAAACCAGTTTATTTTCAAAAGTTAAAAATTAGTTCATCTAAAATAAAGTTGAAATTAAAAGCAGTGTAGACCTACAAACAATACATAAAATAAGCAAAAACTAGTTTATAATCATTACCCAAACATACATAGTCTACACTCTTTAAAAAACCTAAAATTATCAAGTATCAAAATTGAAGTGAAGTTCTCAATAATTTCCCTTTCAATATGGACAACCAAATTGTCTACTAGAAACCTATCCTCCATTTTGTTGGGTAGTCTTGTTCTAACAACTTTCATAGCCAAAACTGCCCGTTCACTAGTTGTTGTGGACATAGGAAGTGTCAAAATAAGACAAATTAAGCTATCAACGAGAGGATACACTATTGAATTTTCTATATCTACTAACCCTTAACATAATTTCCCAATAGAAGACAAATTTTGTAATTTCAGATGATTAGGTACATCAAATTCAAAATACTTCAACTGATATGACAAATTAAGTTTCTCCTGATTAGAAAAATGAAAAGGATAATACTTTTCCACAAGACTACTTATATCATCAATTTTAAAAGATTTATAACCATTTTGGATCTAAAGCTGAGATAAGTGTTAAAAGTTCCATTTCCCCTTCACCAAACATACTATTAAGCTCTTGCAATTGAAAATTGTTCAAATTAGGAATGTTTATTTCAAATTGTTTGGAGAAAGAGATAATATTCTGAAGAAATTTATTTTAACCATCTTCTCTTAACTTTTGAAGGCAAGCTTTTGTAGTTGAAAATAGATGACTAATATTTGCGATGTTTTGAGATTTTTGTTGCAAAGCTTGACAAAATACATTAGTAATACCCATTGATGAAGCACAAAGTCACCTCGTCAGTATGTTCCTCGTCAATGTCGATAGACGAAGCCAATTTTCTGTTAAGAGCAAATAGGGTAAAGGTGAAAGACACCAGGGTGGTGCTAGCCTAGGGCCCTTCAATACTTAAGCTAGATAATCTCTCTTTAGGAATCTATAGCATATGCTGCAATATGATGTGTGTGTGAGTTCACTTACTTGAGTTAGTTGGCTTTATATAACCAGTACTTAAGTTAATGCGTTTGTCCATTGATCTTCCCTGGATGTTGCACCTGAATGAATTGCAGCATTAATGGCAATGAAGTCTCCTCTTAATTCGTAACATTTGAGCGGCGACTCATCAAGGCTTCTGTAACAGCTCTCTTACCATTACTCATTACTAGCTAGATTGGTGGAGTTATTTCTGACTTTAATGTGCTTTTGGTCGTCCACTAGAATGGACAACCATTTAATCACTGTTCGTCAGGTAGAGTTATTTCTAACTTCATTATGCTTATGATCATCCATTGGAATTGACGACCATTTAATCATTACTCGTCAGTTGCCCCCTTTGTTCCTTTGTCGACCAGATCTCGGACGAGCATAGGAGTATGATCAGTTGTGATAGTTTGTATTTTTTTTGTTTCCCAATACTCTTCTTTTCGCCATAAATGCAAAACGACTTCTTTGTCAGATGACAGAAACTTGTCTTCCTTCTACTTGTGGTATATGCAAAATCTCCTAGATTTTGACGCACCTTAACTTCGGTTTTCCTTTTTTTAGAAAAAAATCATTCCCTTCCTTATGCCTTATTTTCCCTACGCTTGAAGCTCTGAGGAATTTCAAACTTCATATCTCTTTCTCCCTGGAAAGGTCTCTTTTCTTTATGCTCTCTTGATGGTTGATTTTGATTTTGTTAGACAAAAGTGTCCTTCTATCTCCTTCTTCTTTGCTAGATTAGGAGTCTACCTTGACTACTCTTTTGGTTAGCGTACTTAAGTAGGTCTATTCGTGTCACATTTTTCTACTTTCAAACCTATTTTGCTTACCCTTTATCCTTTGATTCGCCACTCTTTGATCAAACACCATTTAGGGATGACCACTGTAGAGTATGGGGAGGATGATGTTATGTTGAGTGAATTGGAGATAGGGCTATCATAAAATGTTGAATCCCTAGGTAAAGAAGTTGACATGGCTATGTCAAAACTGCCCTCGTCCTCTTTTTCAACCCCCTTACATGCCCTCTTCGAGTCTTACTCTTTAAAAGGAAAGCACTTGAAAGGTTTTAGGAAAAGGTTTCAATTTCCCAAAGGTACCATCATTCGCTTGCCTCGTTTTAGTGAAAAGGCTTGCACTTTTGCTCACGATGAAGTGTGCTTCTATGAAGCTGCCTTTCTATGTGGCCTTCATTTTCTCGTCCATTCATTCATCATGAAACTTCTTTCTTATTTCCACATTGCCTCTGGTCAACTTGTCCTAACACATGGAGGACGTGTGTAAGTTGCATGTCGATTTGGATGTCCGCCTGTTAAAGGGACATGATAACGTTGAACAAATTTTTATATTTGTATCGTTTGAAGCCCTCCACCCATTATGGGTATTTTAAGCTTTTACCTTGGGATAGAAAATCTAGGGTTGTCTTTAGGTTCTTCCTCTTCCTTTCATGACTAGAAATCATGATATCTCTTTATCTTTGGAACTAGCTGGGAAACCATATCTGACAACCTATAGGGTGAAGTCCCAAGGTTATTATGGAAATGGGGAGTTCCACCACTTAGTGCGTACTTTTTTTTTATTTATCATTTTTCTTAGTTCCTTCATCTAACATTTACTTGTATAACATTGTTTCTTTTTTGGTTTTGCAACTTCTGATTGTCCTAAGTTGGAGAATCAATACCGCGATCAAGTTTGGATTGCTCTTGCTTTTGCTTGAGAGATCGAGGATTTAATGACCTGGTTGACCCTCGTCATTTGCTTGACTATTGCCTTGAACCTGAACCCACTGAGTACATGTTAGATAAGATCTGCCAAGAAGAAAAAATTAAGGTTGTCTTTATAAGGCTTCTCATCTTTTCCTCCTTTTTTTCTCTAACTACTCATCTTTCCTCTTTTATTAGCAGAGATGGCCACTAGATATAGTAAATAGAAGTATGCCCGTATTAAAGGGATGAAAAATGAGCCCTTGTCCCAGCTTTCCGAGAATCTGAAGAGGCGAAAAATGCATGATGAGAAAGGTGACACAGTGGGCTCTTCCTCCATTTAGATTATCCCATCATCCCCAACCCTGTCTCTTGAAGTTACGGCTTCTACTCCTCCTATTACTCGCTCGAAGGGAAAGAGCAAAGTTGGGAAAAGCGTTTTGGACAATCTAGCTACGGCCCTTAGACAAGCTCACAACATGATTACAGATGACGAGCTCAAAGGGCTGACATCCATTCCTTCCCATGAGATAGTTAGCTATCATGTCCACAAGCTGATGCAGGTATAACATTTTGACCTTATTCTCCAACATCAACTTCACTTTAGTCTCTATTTTAACTTAGGAATCTTTCCTCCAGGTACTTGGAGAATCCTTATGCTTGACCACAGATTACCTCAGCAGTGAAGAGAAAGTCCTAGTGGCCAACTCTAAACTTGAATCTGTTGAAGCAAAAAGTTCAAAGCAGAGAAAGGACTTGATTAAAGCTATGGACGAGACTAACAAGGTGAAGGAGAAGATCAAAGAGCTTAATGAGGCCTTAAGAGTGGAGCAGATGCTCATCATCCAAAAAGATGAGGAGATCCAGGCTCCTCTTTTAAGGACTAGTGTTGAACGAGAGAAGGTCGTTGAACAATTCATAAAGTCTGAACATTTTTCTGACCTTCAGTTCATTCAATACTACAAGGGCTTCAAGCTTCTTCGTAGGTGGATGATGAAGCATCACAGCCAAGCCGTGGACTTCTCCAATCTTGACTTCAAAGCTATTAATACTGAGGTTCTTGCTGACGAAGCTAAGGAGCAAGAAGAAACAACTGCTGCCACTGCTACTGGAGGGGAAGATGTTGCTGACGCTGGGGGAGCAGATCTTGGTCAGGGGGACGAGGCTGTTGCTCCTTCTATATAGAAAAATTTAAGCTTTTATTATTATTATTATTATTTTAACAATGGTTGCCTCCCTGTTTTGAGGCTTTTATTTTTTTGTTTAAGAACACTAATCTGTTTTGAGGCTTTTACTGCCTGCTTCTGACTACGTATTTCATCTAGAAATTGATGATTTCTTTTTAGTATTTATATCAGCTGAACTTTTTGTTTATTGACAAAATTTCCTTGGAATTTCTCACATGATTTAAATTTGCTTGCTGAATTTACACCTTTGATTCTTCATGACTTACTCAAGGTCTAGCCTACAAGATTTAAACTCGTCTACAGAGTTTGTATCTTCAAGAATAACTTGGGTTCACCATTATTGAGGGCCTAAGCTTGCAATGATTTTAGATGCATTGGCAGAGTTTTCATGAGTTACTTAGAGCTTCACGCTTTGAATTTGCTTATAAGGATTCTGAACTTGCTGTCTATCAACGAAGTCCTTACCACTGATACTTATAATTTTAACTCGTCACTTGCAAGTGGAGTTTTTATCATAATGACTTGACCTCATCATTCTTGAGCAAAGGTTTTACCACCGTCAATCATGATTTAACTCGTCATTCATAAGCAGAGTTTTTACCATTGATAATTATGATTTAAATTCATCATTCGTGAGTAGAGTTTTTACCATTGATAATTATGATTTAAACTCATCACTTGTGAGTAGAGTTTTTACCATCAATGACTTAAACTCGTCATTTTTGAGTTTTTACCATTGAAATCTTTCAGAGACTCCATCAATATGCTTTCTATGCATAGCTTGCACTTAGTTATTAGGTACGCATGTTAAAGACTTGGTCTTTGGGAAGAAATGGCTTAGAGTCGCCTTATTTGCTTTATTCACCCTTGCTTGCAAAGGTATTACAAGGGTGTAATTTTAACAAAGTAAAAATGTGGGAAATAGAAAATACTTGCATGAAAAAGTAAGGTCTCACTTATTTGTTAGTGAGTAAGACGAGGTATTCCAAGTGTTTGGAATTTATTGGCGTCAGTACTTTTACTGGTAGTACTTCTTGAGGTGTTCTACATTCCAAGGACAAGGTAAAGGACTCTCGTCGAGGTCTTCCAAGTAGTAACTTCCTCTTCTCAAGTAACGGATGACCTTGTACGAACCTTCCCAAATAGGTCCTAGCTTTCCCTGGGTTAGTTCTTTGGTGGCCTATGAAACTTTTCATAAAACCATATCTCTGGTATTAAAGCTTCTAAGCTTCACCCTTTGATTATGCTACTTTGAAAATTTTTGCTGGTATAGAGCCATCCTTAAAGCCGCATCATCTCTGACTTCAAAAAAACATTCTAAAGCTAATTTCAACTCCTCTTTGTTGTTGTGGTCATCATAATAAGCTCATCTAAGGCTCGACATCCCCACTTCAACGAGAATCACTGCTTCAGTACCAAATGCTAATTTAAACGGTGTTTCTCCCGTTGGCATCCTTGCAGTTGTTCAGTAAGCCTATAGGACACCTAGTAGCTCCTCAGGCCATGCTCCCTTTGCCCCCTTAAGTTGAGCTTTGATGATTTTAAACAAATTTTGATTTGTAAATTCTATCTAACAATTGGCTTGTGGATGTCCAAGTAAAGAATAATGGTTCTTTATTCCTAACCCTGGGCAAAATTCCTGGAATTTATGGTTATCAAATTGTCATCCATTGTCAAAGATGATCACCCTAGGGATTCCAAACTTGCAGACGATGTTCTTCCAAACGAAATTCTATATCTTGGTCTCTATTATTACTACCAAAGATTCTACCTCGACCCATTTTGTTAAATATTCAATAGCGACGGGCAAAAATTTGACTTGCTTCTTACCTTGTGGCAGTGGACCAACAATGTCGATCCCCCATGTTGGGAATGGCCAGGGGGATGAGATACTTTTCAAGTGCTCTACTGGAACATGCTACACATTCCTAAACCTCTAGCACTTGTCACACTTTTGGATGACCTCAACTGCATCCTTCTGCATGGTCGGCCAAAAATATCCTGGTCATACCACCTTCCCTACCAGTGATCGTGAACCTAAGTGGTTTCCACATATGTCTTCATGTATCTCTCGTAACACATACATTATGTCTTCTGAGTTTAGGCACTTCAGGTAGGGTAGCGAGAATCCCCTTTTGTATAGCTTGTCATTCAAGACAGTGAACCTGGACGACCTAACTTTGACCTTTCTAGCCTCTGATGGATCTAATGGGAGTTTTCCAACTTTGATATAGGTCAAGATTAGGTCCATCCAACTATTTTCAGATTGAATATAAGAGACATGCAACCCTTTTATACTCGAAACCGTCTGCACTTCCATGTATAATCCAGGCCTTTCTATATAACCGTTGGACGAGGCTAACTTAGCCATTCTATCTGCTTCTAAATTCTCCTCCCTTGGTACTTGGTCAATCCTAACAAAAAGATATAGTCTCTGTAGTGTCCATCAAGGGCTCTTGCCTCAAACCTCTCCAGGTGACTTGCTCCTCTTGTCTTTTTCACTTTTTTCTTTACCTCTTCTGGTGAGGCTCTTGCCTCAGGTTGACCTTGGTCTCTTTCTCTATCTCTATCTCTACCTTTTTCTACCGTGCCTACATGTTCAATTCCCAGAGGATATATGCACGAGTGGTCTTGATTGTTGGATCCACTGGGGATGGTGAAAACTCGTTGAGAAGTAGATGTGCATGGGGAGGAATCTTCTGCCTCTTGGTTGTTGATAAGAAACTCACTGGGAGTAGTAGGAATGGACTTGCTAAGGAGTAGTGTAGATATGTGATCCACTGGAGAAGAATCTTCTACTTCCTTCATGGTATGCAAAGGACTTTGAGGAAGCATTTTTTGCTTCCTCACTGGGGATACTTTAGGTGTACTTTCTCTACTAGTGATACTTTGGGGAATAATCTTCTGCTTCCTCACTAGAGATTGTTTTAAGTATGCTTGGGTCCATTAGGGAAGAATCTTCTGCCTCTTCCATAGGGATTATGTTCTAGATATGCATGATCCATTTGGGGAAGAATCTTATGTCTCTTCCATAGGGGTGATGTTTGATGTGTTTAATCCATTGGGGAAGAATCTTTTGCTCCCATACTGGGGATAGAGTTCTTGATATGCTTGATCCAATAGGGAAGAGTCTTCTGTTTCCTTACTGGGGATAGTGTTCTTGATATACTTGATCCATGGAAAGAGTCTTCTGCTTCCTTACTAGGGATAGTGTTCTTGATAAGCTTGATCTATTGGGGATGGTTTTGGGATATACGTGCTTCAATAGGGGAAGAGTCTTCTGCCTCCTTTACTGCTCACTAGGAAGTCCTCTGATGATTTTGTGTCTAATTTGGGCAATCTTGAGATGTTTTCCCATTTTTTTAAAAGAAGGATTTTTTTTTTCTTTTTTATTGTTCATGACTAAACTACACATAGTTTAGTGGTGAACCCTAAACTACACGTAGTTTAGCCATTAGGTGTGTTCCCACCTTTTCATTTTTTTCACCAATAGTTACCAACCATTTTTTTTTTCTTTTCATTCTCTATATCTCCCTCATCTCTTCACATTCTTCATAACTCTTCCTTTTTTTCTCTCTACAAAAACCTTCCTTTCTTTCTCTTCCTCACACCCTCTGATTCTGCCACTCTTTCAACTCCCTCATTATCTCATCTTCTCTCTAAACTCTCTTCATCTTCTCCAATGGCACCCAAGGCCAAGAAGTCCCCTTATGTCCTTTCTTTTAATGCATTACACCTCACTCGCTGGAGTGGGGCAATGAGACTGATGGGGCCTTCATCATTGACATACTGGCCAAAGAATCACATCCCCATGGCTAAATCTATAAGTTTTCAAACTTTTTCTCATTTTTAAGTTTCTCTCTAATCTTCTGTTTTAATGTGTTTTTAGCCATGTAAATGCTTAAGTTTTGCTGTGAGATGGGTTTAGATGAAAACCTGATACCTTAGGAGGGGAGGAACATGTTTAGGATTGATTTTGGATTATGTATGCTTAAAAAAGTTGAAAAACTGCATTTGTCTGTGCTTTTGCATGCGTGGGCTCGGGCCTTCGTACGCAGCTTGTATTCATGCATACACAGCTTTGTTCTTGAGGCTCTACATACATGGTAATGGGCCTGTGTATACGGGGTCTTGTCTGCATATGTGGGCTTTGACCCGTATACGTGGGATACCTAGCAGAGGCCCTACTCTGCCCTTTTTCACTTCTTTTTCAATCATTTCACTTCTATATGCAACCCTAACACCTCTTTTTGTCATTTTTGCATTTGAACATCACTGCATCCTTCTTTTCATCTTTATTCTTGCATCAAAAACTCCATTTTTCATCATTTTCACTTGAATCAAGAATCTAATGTCTTTTTTTTTTAATAGTCATCATCCCCTTAAGCTAATAGGGGAAGCATCAATAAGGTAGGGATACTACCCACACCTTTCATATTGCTGACTGGGAGATGACAGTGACTCCCTACGACTTCTATTGCATGACCGGGCTTAGCTTCAAAGGGGTCGTTATCAGTTTGGATGGCGTGTCGAGTATCCAATTGGGTCTCAACATGTTGGAGAGGAAGTACTGTAACGGCCCCACCCCAATTATGTAGATATTATCCGCTTTGGGGCCCATACCCCTCTCGATTTTGTTCTCTCTCAAAGCACAAAACAGTGGGGGAAAAGGCATCTACATATTAAAGGGAGATCATTCCTTATAAACACATTCTCATGTACTTCTCTAGGCGATGTGGGATTCCATGGAATGCAAGACCCCCCTTTTGGGTCACTACAATCCACCCCCTTTATGGGCACACGCGTCTTCGCATGTGGGGCCCACACTTCCGGCTAGGGTATGGTTCTGATACCATCTGTAACGGCCCTACCCCAACTGTGTAGATATTGTCTGCTTTGGGGCCCATACCCCTCATGGTTTTGTTCACCCTCAAAGCACACAATAGTGAGGGCAAAGGCCTCTACATATTAAAGGGAGGTCATTCCTTATAAACACATTCTCATGTGCTTCCCTAGGCAATGTGGGATTCCATGGAATGTAAGGCCTCATTTTGGGTCACTACAAGTACTCCACTGAGACCATCCATTACCTCGACTTGGTGTCGGATTACATGCTTCTCCCACAAAGGACTATGAATGAGCATGTCCGTATGGCTAGGGCCTTCCTTCTACACTTGTAGGGAGTTTACCTCTTCTCCAATGGTGGGCAAACGGTATCCTTGATGTGGTTGACCATCTTTCAAGTGTTTGGAGAGGCACAGAGGGCCAACTGGGGCAAGCATGTCACCCTATAATCCTTCGAACCTCCCCCTTAAAGTGGGAGCCATTATCTGTAATGATCTCTTGGTGTACCCCATATCGGCAAATGATGTTTTTCTCTATGAATCGAGTAACATGCTTGGCTTTTAACATGGATTAGGAGGCTGCTTCCACCCACTTGGTGAAGTAGTCGATTTTCACTAAGATGTACTCGTGTCTATTTAAGGCCTTAAGGGCTATTCTTCCAATCACATATATGCCCCCTACTGAGAAAAGCCAAAGAGGGTCATGTTGTACAATTCACTAGGTGGTTCAAGTTTGCATGCGTTTGGCAGTCATGGCAACTCTTCACTAAGTCCACACAATCGGTTTTCATAATGCTCCAATAGTACCCTATCCTTAGAATCTTCTTGGCTAACATCCTCCCATTCATATGAGGACCACAAATCCCTTGATGAACTTCTTAAATAACTCTTTCCGCTTCTTTCTTTAGACAACAAAGGTATATACATAGGACCTCCTATAGAGATGTCCTCTGCATAGGATGCATTGCACTGCCATCATCCTAATCGAACTACGCTCTCTCTTATCAGCACCATCCAAATATGCCCCCAATTCCAGGAATTTCATGATGTCATAATACAAAGGAACCCTTCCCTCTTCTATAACTAAGAATAAAACTTCACTCTTCTCCCTGTGTACTAACTCATAACTCCATTCAATCTCTAAAGGTCATGTTTATATTCCCTCAAGTATTTCTACCATGGGTGCCAAAGTAGCTAAGGCATCTGCAAACTAATTCTAAGCTCTAGGGATGATCGTGTACTCATTTTTGTCAAAAGTTTTGGTCAAATCCTCTAGATACTACTGATAAGGTTTCAAATGTTCTTCCTTTACCTTCTGTAAACACCGTATTTTGTTTGCCCTCTATTTTCATGTCAGACACCGAAAATTCCAAAAATATTATATTTTCTCTAAAGGGCCGTGAAAACATCTAAATTGACATGATACAACCCGTTCGGACATCAAAGCACTCGAAGTGCCATTTCAAGTCAAATTGACCAAAATTTCCCTAGTCAACCCTGGGTTGACTGAAAGTCAAACAAGGTCAAAGTCCTTCCAAAACAACCTTTTCATGCTTTTACATCAAACCCAAGCCACTCAGAGATTTTTGTCAACTTTAACTAAGTTTGACCTGACATTAACTCTCGGGAGCACCAGAAACCATAATTTTCATCCGACCATCAAAACAGGTTGTGACTAGTGCCATTTTGAAGATTATAAAATTTCCTTTCCAACAACTATTCATGGGTCGAAATCGGAGTTAAAACGGTTGAGATATCCAAAAAACCATGTAAAGCACATCAGTACGCTTCCTGAGGCCATAACTTTTGATCAGACCATCGAATTTTCAATATCATTAGTGTTCTAGAAACCAAACATCCATAGCTTTACAAGGACACTAAGATCAGCTAAATTTGAGCCTAGAAAGACTTTCAAATATGCGTATGAAGCTAGACCAAAAAAATCCAAGAGGTCAGAATCCCACTATAAATGCTCCTAGACCCCTCATTTTGCACCCAAAAAAAAAAAGATTTTGGGTAGTCTCCTAGGCAGATTTTGTTTCTCTCCCCTCTCTAATTTCTCTTCCAAACACCTTTGAGTCTTCTCTTTTCTCCATAATCACAAGGTAGTGTTCTTGCACCCAATCTTCCTCTCCTTCGTTCCATACCTTGGATTTGAGGTTTAAGGGTGTGGATGTAGCTTTTTAGCTACAATCCACACCCTTTTCTTTTTCTGGCTTTTGCTTGTTCAGTAATAAGCTTTATTACTTTTCCTAGCATGTTCTTACTTCCTAGCATGTCTTTATGGTTTTTCTAGCATGTTTCCTTGCTTATGCCATGATTTATCACTTTGATGTTGCTGGCCTAGCCTTGTTGGGCTAGGATATGTCTAAATTTAATGTTTGTACTTAGATCCACATGCGTTTAGGTTCCTTGCCATGTTTATGCTTAGATCTACATGCCTATGTGTTCTTTGCCATGTTTATGCTTAGATCTACATGCATATGCTTTCTATGCCATGCTTTTGCTTAAATCTACATTTTTATGCATAGATCTACATTCCTATGTTTAGATCGATGTCTCTTCATCCCTCGTGTCATGCATTTTCTTAGATCTATGTGTTTATATGCTCCGTGCCATGTTTGTGTGCTTAGATCTATATGTTGGTTGCTATGCCATGTGCTTCTGTAGCCCTTTTGTTCCTTGATGTCTCTCTTTCTTGTGTTTTGGCCCTTTTTGGTGGGGTGTAGATCTAGATCCCATGGCCTAGACCCACATCCGCACACCTAGGCCTACATCAAGGGGTTTGGATCATTTCCTTTATGCATGTCTATGTTTTCTTGCTTGTTTCTATGCTTTATGCCTTTGTTTGCCTGTCTAGATCTAGGCTTTGCCATGCTTTGCGCCCTCCGTGGGCTTGTGCTTGTCAATTCTTAGGGCCACTTGCTTTATATGGTTGCATCCGTCCCTCCTAAGGTTTGTTTGGATGTAAACTTATGAGATACACCTTCATGGTGTTGGTGTGCTTGAAACACACCTTTCTTCACTCCATAAGATGTTGATATGCTTGCCTTGCTTGCTTTATGTCACCCATTTGGCTTTCTTTGCTTTTATGCATCTTTGCACACTTGCCTACATGTTTATGCATGAGTCTATGTGTCATCCATACTCCAATCCAATGGAACTATGGACACTCAATCCAAAGCTACATTTGTCTTCCTAGGACACCCCCTTTTGTTTGATACCATGATTGTTTGTCCTCCCTATTTCCCTTGTTTCTTCCTTTGCTTGTCTACTGGCTTGTTTCTTTTGTCTTTACATGTACACGTATGGAGCATGGACACTTGGAGCAAGGGTGCGACCTCTTAGGCGTAAGCAAAAAAGGCAAAGATGCAAACAAGAAGACGCAAGCCCCAAAAAGGGCAATGTTCAATAGATTAGAGGCCTAGCCTCCCCGAGTGGTTATGTCCTTCTATCTCCCTCTCTAAGCCTCTTCTCTAGAGCATGTATTAAGGCCCCCCTTCATGTATCCCCTTTACCTTTTTCCTACTCTTTGCTTAGGCCACGTTCCCTGGGTATGGCAATGTCTATTTTATATTTCCTATATCTTGCTGGGTCGTACCCTTGGAATGCTGGCAATGTCTGATTTACTTTTCTGCTCTGTGTGGTTGTATTGTGCATGATATATGTATATCTATATCTGCTTGTATTTGGATGATTGTGCACTTTGTATGATGGACATTCATGGCTACGTGAGTGACTCTCTCTAGTCATAAGAGCTCTTGACCTTGTAGTGTAGGTATGTGCTCAAGGAGATTGCAGTAGTTGCATATTCATGCTATATTGTGTGCACGATCATCGCGGTGTGATTGTCTCGATCCATGTCACCCTGTGACATTGGTTTTTCATGTGTATATGACATGCATCAACACGCTTGATACTTTGGAGGGCTTCGTCTCATCTCAATACGAGCATGTTGATACACGCCATATACACAGATTCAAAACCCTGTTGGTGCGCCATTGCATACCAATCGCAAAACTCCGCCAAGTTTTCGCCGTGAAAATGGGGCATCCCTATTGCCATATTCTCACAGCAAAAGCTTGGTGAGAAGAGCATTTTGTGTGCTATGATGCACCTGAGGCAAAGCGCTGCCGGATTTCCACCACGAAAATAAGGCGAAATGTTGCAGAATTTTCGCCATGGAAATTTGGCATCAATCCCAAATGCACTGGGAAAGCATCGACTGGGGTCGTATCCATTCATAAATCAAACCTCAAAATCCAATTCATTTAAAGCCTATTAAGCTAATGCCAATAGCTTGTTTTCAATTGCCAATGTCTAAATATTATGATTTTACCAAAACAAAAGACTGTCCTTAGACAAGCGTTGTGGGTTGCCTAACACCTTCCCCACATGTATCTAGACTTTTGAACTCAAGAATCAAGATTTTTTAGACATCCATATTAGATTAGGAAAAACTACCTTTTTTTTAGCTTAAGATCGATAATAAAATCAAATAGAGTCAGGTGACTAATCACACCTTAGAAAAACCCAATTATTGGTGGTGACTTTACTTACCCTTGGTAATTTCCTTAAAATTGACTCATATTCTGGTCACACACCCGAGGTAGAACACACCTCCACAACATTCGAGCTCCAAGCTTCATATGCACATTCATTGCCTACACTGCCTCTCTTCCCGAGAGGAGGGAGAAGCGTGCGAGCGTTGCCGTGATGGGTGGTCAAGGAGCCACAAGGCGTCGACACCTTCCATAACTTCTAGGCTTGAGCTACAACCAAGGTCAAATCTCCAAACACTTCTACCTCTTTTGCCCCTAACTCTCAAAGAGCTTTCATTCCAGTGATACAAGCTTCATACTCTGCCATGTTATTAGTTGCCTCAAAGTTCAATTTTACCACTAAAGGCACATGGGATCCATCGGGGGTGATCAAAAGTATTCCTATTCCATTCCCATATTGGTTCACAGCTTCATCAAAATGCATTTTCCATGCCCCTAGCTCAATATCCAAGATGTCCTCATCCAAGAAGTCTTCTTTTCCATCCTCTCCCTCTATAGGATTCCTGACATAAAAGTCAGACACAGTGTCCCTTTTGTAGTCTTCCTCACTACATACTTCAAATTAAATTCTGCTAATAGGATTAACCATCTTGATAGTCTTCCACTTTAGGCTAGTTTCTCAAATAGGTACTTTAAGGGATCCATTCTGGCTACCACCCATACTTGGAATGGTAGGATGATGTGTTTCAACTTCTGTACTACCCATATGAGTGCAAAGCATGACTTTTTTATGGGGGTGTTCCTAGTCTCATAATCATGGAATCTTTTCCTTGTTATAGAGGTACTAGAATAGGCAAATCAAGGAGGTATTCCTTGATAAGTTCAAAGGCTTTCTAACATTCATCATTCCATGAGTAGGGTTCATTCTTTCTTAGGAGTTTGAAGATGAGCTTACAAGTGGAGGTGAGCTTGGCAATGAATCGACTGATAT
This sequence comes from Quercus suber, assembly GCF_002906115.3. Taxonomy (NCBI): domain Eukaryota; kingdom Viridiplantae; phylum Streptophyta; class Magnoliopsida; order Fagales; family Fagaceae; genus Quercus; species Quercus suber. The sequence goes on from NW_027069541.1 coordinate 469,505, forward strand.
ATTGTAGCCGACCTAAGAATCCTCTTATTTCCTTCTCATTCTTAGGTGGAGGCATCTCCAATATGGTTTTAATCTTGGATAGATCTACTTCTATCCCTTTATCACTTACTAGGAAACCTAGCAACTTCCTAGCTAGTACTCCAAAGGTATACTTTTGGGGGTTCAATCTCAGTCTATACTCCTTGATCCTTTTGAACTTCCTTAAGTTAACAATGTCACCTCCTCTATTCTTGGATTTTACAATCATGTCATCAACATATATCTCAACCTTATTGTCCATCATATCATGTAACAAGGCCATGGCCATCCTTTGGTAAATCGCGTCTGCCTTCTTGAGCCCAAATGGCATTACTGTGTAACAATAGATCCCCCATTCTTTAGTGAAAGTGGAGCTAGTCATATCCTTAGGAGCCATCTTGATTTGGTTATACCCTGAGAAACCATCTATGAAAGACATCAAGGCACTACCAGCCATGTTATCCACTAAGACGTCTATATGGGGAAGGGGGAAATCATATTTAGGGCAAGCTTTATTCAAGTCCCTAAAATCCACACACATTCTCACCTTTCCATCCTTCTTAGGTACAGGCACAACATTGGCTATCCATTCAGCTTGGTGCATGGGCTTAATGAACCCCACTTTCAACTGTTTTGTGACCTCTTCTTTGATCTTTAAGAGCCATTTAGTTTTCATGTGCCTCAACTTTTGCTTAACGGGTACCATGTAGGCATAGGTATCAATGTGATGTTGGGCTATCTCGAGATCAATTCCGGGCATATCTTCATAGGACGATTTAAACATTTCTTGGAATTCTGCAAGGAGATTCTTGAGAGTTTTCCTTTCTTCTTCATTTAGGGTTGAGCCAATTTTAATTAAACCTGGATTCTCATTATTGCCCAAATTAAGAGTTTCAAAAGTTAGCTCCATAGTTTCAATTTTCTTTTCCAATTGTTTATTAATTTCATTTTCAAATTCATTTGAATCATTTAAGTGCAAAATTTCAATATTATGGGACACATCAAAATAAGCCAAATCAGAATTCATCTTATTGAAAATACTGAAAAGTACATTGGGACTTGCCCACTCTTAAAAAATATTGAAAAATTTCTTTTCCCCACTCTTAAAAAACCCAACCCAAGTCCAATTATTAAGTTGCCCTAAAGAGCGCATGATGAATTCTATCTTCTTTCTTCTTCAAGGCTTGTTGCTCTTCCTATCGTCCTCTTCTCCAAAAACAGTCTTCAACTCAGCAGACCAGTCCTCGTCCTTCAAAGGTTCCCATGTGCACACAGCTTTGGTTATGTCAAATAGAACCTCACCTTATTGGGGAAATCTCTTTCTGCCTCGTCGAAGAACCAGTCACCATCATCTTCGCTCCAATAGCTAATCACTCCATCATTTCCTTCCTCTTCCTCTTGAGTCAGCACAAGGTGTTAACCGTTGTCAGAAGAAGGATCCATCTTGCGCTCAAGCTAGAGATCTTTTCCAATCTCACATACAATGTGGTCGTAGGGCCAGTCAAGCTATCAAGGAAAATCTGGTAGAGCAAAGGATGATTGTCTCCATAGGGCGCCATCTTCCTACAGAACATGCGCAAATGGCGCAAGAATCTCCAATGCCATTATACTTAACAAACTCAGGTGCCTTGAACTTGGGTGGCATAATGACCTAATGGAAATTGGTCAAGCTTTCCAAATTGACACTTCCTTAGGCACTAGAACCCTCTATGAAACGGATTTTCTCAGTTAGGGTCTCCACATGACTTTTGACCTAACCATAGCTAGACTTTGAGGTCTTAACCTTAGGAGGTTTTAATTCTTGGTCACCCCCTTGTGGGACGAATGGCAATGTGGCTTGGCTTTGATTCAAATCTAGCAGCAGCCGAGCCTCATTTTCAGACTAGGGTGTAAAGCCCTCCGGAGTAGGACCAAGCGAATCTCGGCTCCCTCTTACAACCAGCTGTTGCATCATATGCATCATTTCAACCATCTGCTCTTTCAAGAGAGAGATCTCATGAGTGTTTTCCTGAATAGGGGAAGGACCACCGGTAGACATCCCTTTAACGCGAGACCTAGTGATGATAGGATCACAATGTGATGGTAACTTGGATTGTTTCCTTTGAGCAATCTTTTCTCTTTATAATCCTGGAAAGGAAAAGAATGGGATGGGAAAGAAATGGGGTGCATTTGAAAATTTGACAACGTGGAAACACAAAACAAACACGAAGTTAGTTTAGGTTCTTGCTTATTTAAAATGCACCTATCATTTTCAAAATATTGGTTTGGACCCTTAAGTGGTTTTTGTCATGGTGAGTTTCTATAGTGATGCAAAATTAATGCACAAGCTTGGCAAGTAACCGAAACTTTCATATCATGCTTGAAATTGCAAGATCAACCCTTCTCTTTTGATTACATAGAAAACAATGTTTTTACAAAACTTTGGCTTTCTACAATGCCCCCAAAACATGAGCTATAGACAATGGCTCCAACAGTAGGCCTTTTACATTACAAGGAAATTCAAATTTATAATGAAGAGGCTTCATTCTGGATGATCTTGCCTTTTTAGAGAAGATCTTAAACTTTGGCAATGCCCTCCTTGGTGCGTAGTTCCTGCTACTTGCCACAAATTTTATCTATACACATTTACATGACGGAACCATTAGTGTAAGCATGCATGCCCTTGTAGGGTTGGAAACCCTTAGGGATTGGGTATGATCTGATGGATCCTTCTTCTGACAATGGGATGGGTAGAACTTAGGGTAGAGTACAACTCTTTGATGCAAGCAAAAAGGGAAAACCTACAAACAGAAACTAGACATTTTTCCCTTGACTCATTTTGAAAGCAATCCTAAGAAGGATATCCTACCCTAAGCTTAGATGTTCACTCAGTTTTGGCTCTTCCTAGTCTTCACAGGCTTTGACTTAGTCTAAGCCAACTATATGAGACACGACTTAACTGGTAAGTTGGTCCTATTCTTAATGGGGACTCGATCATCTAATCTTTCCCTTTGATAGGCCAAAAACATATTGACCCCTTGTGATGAATTAATTGATTAATTAGCCAAGTTTATTAATTAATCAAATTAACATGCAAACACATGGTAGCACAAACAAATCACCAATTAAACAAAATATGCAGCGGAAAATAAATTGACACAGTGATTTGTTTACGAATGGGGAAAACCAACATGGCAAAAACCCCACCGGGTGATTTTAAGGTCACCACTCCCAAAAATCCACTATTATCATAATAAGCGGTTACAAGTAAAGGAATCTCAGTACCTTATATCAACCTACAGTTGAACCCTTACCCCAATACCCAATTGGACTTGTTTTGTAATGACAATCTCTCCTTGTACATGACTAAACAATTGCGCGAATCCCAGTACACAACTTCAATCACCAACTAGAGAAAGTTGTTGGTTGCAAAGTTCTTTAGTTCATCACATGATGAAGATCCAGAAGATGCTTGGTCACAAAACCCTACGATGTACAAACATAACAACTTCTTCACAAGAAATATGAACTAGGGCAAATTCTGTCTCCAGTCACAATTTGCTTGAACAAACTTTGCTCAACACTTGTGCAACTTGTGTCCACTTTGACGGCCCTTAAAATAATCCTTTTATATGTCTAGGGTTATAAAAAAAGAAAGCTCAAACACATAATCACGGATTGGAATCAAAACATAACTGGAATTCTTTTTTTTATAAACCTCAACAGATGGCTATCTGTCGAGTTGCTATCAAGCCACAAGGCTGGAACAGCTCTTCAAGCTCAATAGATGGCTAGCTGTCGAGCTTTAATGACAGGCACTTTTTAGACTTGAATCTTGGACAAACTTGCATGGCTTCAACACTTAATCTTGAAACAAAGTTTCTTGAAGTATTAAACACATCTTAGATCTACCCAAAACAAGTAAAGTGCGTTTTGTCAAATAAAATGATGACATATGTTCCTAACAAGTGAATCACATATGTCCTAACACCCTTTATAGAAGTTATGGGATAGTGCCGATCAAGGGGGCCTTTTCAACATAATCCTGTCCACCAATGGACCCAAGAAAATCCTACAATTCAGCATCCAATAACTATCTAAGATATACGCATCTAGCATTCACCTTCAACATTGAGTTCAGGTTCGACCCAATATGAGGGGTGATGTCATGCATTTTGAAATGAAAGTGGAAAGACTTTCCAAGCACAATAGATATATGAATAGATAAAGGTGTAGCAAAAATCAAGTCTACTACCCTAGGTTTGCACATGTGAAGGAAAGTTGTAAAGCCTGCTTAGGAAAGCAAGAAAACTTCATCTATATAAAAATACCTCAAAGCCAATTTTTTGAAAAACATTTTTGAGTTTTGAAAATAGTTTACTAGGATATAGTAAAAGCATTTCTCAAAAGGAAATCCCTGGAAGCTAATGCCAATTTCAATGTTTTTGAAAGACAATGTCCAAAGATTTAGATCTTATCAAAAGCTCTAAAGGCTAAACTCTCTAAGTGTTCCCAGTGGAGTCGCCAGTCTGTCAATGCCACGTGGCAGTTCAACCACCCATCATGGCAACGCTTGTGCGAGCGCCTGTGGAATTGTAGGCTCGAGAGCTCCAGTGCTGTGGAGGAGGGTTGTACCTCTGGCACGTGACTAGAAAACGAATCAATTTTAATTGAGCTATCAAAGGTAAGTGAAGTTGCCACCAATCATTGGTTTTTTTTTTTTTTCTTCTAATGTGTGATTAGTCACCTGACTCTATTAGAATTTATTACCAATCCTAGGTCAAGAAAAAGGTCACTTTTCCTAATCTAATATGGATGGATAAAAAATCTTGATTCTTGAGTTCGGAAGTCTGGTTACGTGAAGGGAAGGTGTTAGGCACCCCACAACGCTTGTCTAAGGACAGTCCTTTATTTTGGTAAAATCTTAATTTAAGGACATTGGAAATTGAAATCATGCTATTGGCATTAGCTTTTGAGACTTTAAACGAATTGGGATTTGAGGTTTAGTTTCAGAAAGGGTGTGGTCTCAATCGATGCTTCCCTAGTGTGTTTGGAATCGGTGCCAAATTTCCATGATGAAAATCTGGCAGCATTTCGCCTTATTTTTGTGGCAAAAATCCAGCAATGCTTCCCTTTAAGTGCATCATAGTATGCAAAATGCTATCCTCACCAAGCTTCTGCTGTGAGAATAAAATAATGGGGATGCCCAATTTTCATGGCAAAAATCCAACAAAGTTTCGTGTTTGAGGTTTTATGCCTATGTCTGCGGCGCATGCCAACATGCTCATGTTAGGATGAACTGGAGCCCTTCAAAGCATCAAGCATATTAATGTGTGCCACATACACGAGGAAACCAATGTCACTTGGTGACATGGATCGGGACGATCACACCACAATGATTGTGCACACAATATAGCGTGAGCACGCACCTACAACAAATGCCTTATGCACATTACCACACTACAAGGTCAAGAGCACTCATGGCTAGAGAAGGTCGCTCACATAGCCACAAGAGTCCATCATACAAAGTGCACAATCACCCATATACAAGCATATATAGAGATACATACATCATGCACAATGTTATCACACAGAGCAAGAAATTAAACAGACATTGCCAACGTCCCAAGGGTATGGCCTAGTAAGGTACAGGAAATGTAAAACAGACATTGCCATACCCAGGGAATATGGCCTAAGCAAGGAGCAAGAAAGATAAAGGATACATGGAGAGGGGAACCCTAATACAAGATTCTAGGGAAAAGGCTAGAAAAGGGGGAAAGAGAAAACCGCTTGAGTAGGCTAAGCCTCCTAATCTACTAAACATTGCCGTTTTGTGGGCTTGCGTCCTCTTGCTTGCATCCTTTCCCTTTTTGCTTGCGCCTAGGAGGTTGCACCCTTGCTCCAAATGTCCATTCTCCAAGCGTGTATGTGCAATGACAAAGGAAACAAGCCAGTAGACAAGCAAAGAAACAACTAGAAGGAAAGCATGCTAAAAGACAAACTATCAAAGGGAGCCAAACAGGGGCAAACAAACATGTTATCCAACAAAGGAGGTTGTCCTAGAAGGACAAAAGTAGGTTTGGATCGAATGTCTATAGTTCCATGAGATTGAGTATGGACAACACACAGACTCATTCATGAACATGTAGGCAAGCGTGCAAAAATGCAAAGAAGCAAAGAAATCCAAACAAGTACTCAAGGAAAGCATAACATCATCGTACAAAGCTAAGAAAGGTGTGTATCAAGCACACCCACATCATGGAGATGTGTATCACAAGCGGTCACATCCAAACAAGCCACAAGAGGGATGAATGAAACCACACAAGCAAGTGGCCCCAAAGACCGACAAGCACAAGCCCACAGAGGGCAAAAAGCATGGCAAAACCTAGATCTAGATAGGCAAATATGGATATAAAACATAGAAGCAAGAAAGCATGCACATGCATAAAGGAAATGATCCAAACCCTTTGACATAGGCCTAGGCGTATGGATGTAGGCCTAGACAACAAGATCTAAATCTACACCCTACCTAAAGGGCCAAAACATTAATAAATAAATTTAAAAAAAAAAAAGGCATAACAAGAGATAAAAATAAATAATAAATAAATAAAAAAGGCTTTAAAAGCACATGGCATAGCAACCAACATGTAGATCTAGACACATGAATATGGCACGGAGCACACAAAGATATAGATCTAAGCATAAGCATGCTAAAAGGCACCTAGGCACATGGATCTAAGCACAAACACAAAATTTAGGCATATCCTAGCCCAAGAAGGCTATGCAAACATCATCAAAGTAGTAAATCATGGCAAAAATCAAGGAGACATATTGGGAAAGTTATAAAACATGCTAGGAAGCAAGATAAAGCAATAAAACATGTTATGAAAAAAGATAAAGAAAAGGGTGTAGATTGTAGCTAAAAAGCTACATCTACACCCTTAAAACCTTAAATCCATGGTCGTAAGACCAAGGAGAGGAAAAAGAGTGCAAGAACACTACCTCTTGATTATTGAAAAAAAGAGAGGAATTAAAGGTATTTTGATGTGTTTAGGAGAAAATTTAAAGAGGAAAAGAGAGAGAATCTGCTAAAAAATGCTCTAAAACTGCCAAGGACTGTTTTTTGTTTATCTAAGGGAAGGGGGGTCTAGGGGTCTTTATAGCAAAAAAGTGACTTTTCATCTCTAACGGCCACTTAGTGGCCGCCAGCTTAGCTTCGGCCGCCACTAAGGGAGGCCTTTTTTAAGGCCTTCCTAGCCTTGGATTAGGTTGATCTTGGTGTCCTTGGGAATTTTTGGATATGTAGTTTCTAGAACACTAAAGAAATAGAAATTTCGACGATCGGAGAAAAAGTTATGGCCTCTGGAAGCGAGTTAACGCACTTTGCACGTTTTCCAGTATATCTTAACCATTTTAACTCTGATTTTGACCCATGAATATTCGTTGGAAAAAGAATTCAATAATTTTCATAATAACACTAGTCCCAACCTGTTTAGATGGTCAGATCAAAATTAGGATTTTTGGAGCCCTAGGAGTCAACCTTGGGTCAAACTTGGTCAAAGTTGACAAAAATTACCGAGTAGCTCGGGTTTCATATTGAAACATGAAAAATGTTGTTTGGGGATGATTTTGACCGACTTTGACTTTCGGCCAACCTAGGGTTGACTAGGGGCATTTTGGTCAATTTGACCTAAAATGGCATTTTGAGTGCTCCGATGCCCAAATGGGTTACGCCACGTTGATCTAGATGTTTCCGTGGCCCCATGGAAGAAAGTTAATATTTTTAGAATTTTTGGGGTTTTGGCATGCAAATCGAGGCGGACAAAATATTGTATCCACAACGATGTTAGAGCTTTGTCACTTGGGCATGAAGGTGTGTGCAAAATTGGGCCTAATTGCAAGCTAATGCACAACATGGCTTTGTTGGATGATAAGCATGTTTAGTATAGGACGGGGTCTCGAAGGTGTGCCTTAGATTTGTGTAGTCATGAAATTGGCCCAAGGTACCTTGGGTTCTTGTCTTGAAATTTTGGACTTGGGCTACAAAACTATTTCCAAAATTTCTCTTAACAACCACTAAAATTATAGTACTTTATTAATTTTTCTTTAATGTTGGACATGCATTACTCCATTTAACTCATCACTTGATCCATACTACTTTGATCTTCACTTTAATGCCAAAAAAAATTATAGTTCTTTTATTATTTATACCTTCTTTCTTGGACTTTGGGTTTTGTTTCTTTTGTAAACATTGTTGGGGGCTGTTTTTGCACATAGCTACGTGTCATCCGCTGGGGGTGACTTTGCTAGACCCAGATTTGTTTTGGGGAGTTAAGTTTGGAACTCAACATTGGACCGCACAGAGCAACAATTTTCGGTACATTTTTAAGCTTACAAAATAGGTAAAGTCCAAAGTCTAAGAATTATGATAATGGTTGAAATAAATAAATAATATGTTTAATTAAATAGCTTTGATTAAATGATGAGTCGAAGATCATTATTATATATATTAAGTGATGTCTAATATTAGAGAATAATTAATAAGTGGCATGTGTCCAAAAATGGGATAAGTCCAAAATAGTCCATATCCAGCTGTGGCTTATGTCCAAATATTACAGGCCCAACGGTGGTTTATATCCAAATGATATATGTCTAACAGTATTTTATTTCCAAATAATATATGTCCAGTGGTGGTTTATGTCCAAATAATATATGTCCAACGGTGGTTTATGTTCAAATAATATATGTTCAACGGTGAGGTGATCAATTTATTAATATATGTTCATTAGTGAAGCATAAGTAAAACATTAGTGAAGTCATTTTTATTAATTGGTGAGATAATATTAAAACTAATTTGAATTTGACGACATAGTGATAATGAAGCAATATGTACTCGATTTAGAGATAAAGACATAATGACTTATGTTTATATGGTTTGTGGCTCCAGCCATATAACATCAATGAGCTGATAATATTCTAGCAGCATACTAGCATGAGTCCAGAAATACAGTATAATGAAATAAAATATGCTCAATAATGTAATTTCAACGATAAAGAAATATTGACTTATCTTGTATGTTAGTGACTCTAGCCATATAGCATTAGTGAACTAATAAACATTCCAATAGAGATCATGTGACTCCAACGGTGGAGAGGCAGTATGGTTTGATTTATTTTATGATGATTTCAAGGTTGAAGGGGAAAATAGGTGCAATTGGAGGGAGAAAGAATATGTCCAGCCGTGTGCAAAGGTTGGTAAATTAAGCTTGTATCCATTACCATGCACTTAAATGAAATTCCCCGGGATAATGCTCTTTTAGTTTTTAGTTATTTATGAATAGTATTGTCTTCCATGAGAAGAGCTCTTAGTATTAGAAATGTATGTCTTCCATAAGGACTTTAATACGAAATCTTTATGTCTTCTAGGAGAATGACTTTTTGTATCATAAGTTTGTGCCTTCTAAGAAAAGAGCTTTTATAATAATGTTTGATATTTCTTAGGAAGCATGGAAGATGTGTGAAATATGAAGGTGGTGAGAAATATAGATGTTTTGTGATATGTATGAGAAATATGTATGGATAGTTTGTGATGAATGTGTTTGTAAAATATATGGAGAATGTGTATAGGCACTTTGAGAGAGATGTAATTTGTAAGATGTGTAAGAAATATGTATAGATACTTTGTGAGTATGAATAAGTACTTTGTAAGAAATGGGCTTGTGAGATATATGATAGATGTGTGTGTGGGCGTGTACTTTGTGAGAAATGGCTTTGTAGGATGTGAAGAAGAATAATAGATATAGAGGTTAAAGATAGTAAAAATTAGATATTGGAACTGCTAGAGGTTTTGTAAGAGAAATGGATAAGGAGATGTGTTTAGATGTTTGGAGAGATGGATAGCAAGATAAATGTATTTTCTGAATATGGAGAGTGAGAGAATTGTGTTTAGATGAGTTCTAATGTTTGTAAGAGTTTTAGTGTTTGTTTATTAAGAGACTTTTGTAAGGGAAATGGAGAAAGAAGTATGGAGATGTGTTCATGGGTAGAAAAATGATAAAGTTTCAAAATAAGAGAGTGTGGGAGAGAGTATAAGATGGCTCATAATGTCTTTAGCGTTTATAGCTTGGTACTCTTTATATAGAGCCAAAACTGTAACTAGATTATAATTATTTAAAGAGAAAATTAGCAAATTGTTAGGACATATATGTTTTAACTTGTTTAAGAACATATGTCACTTAGTTATGTATATTATTTGTTATTTATTAAATATTCATAAAATTGTATATATATATATATATATAGGTAGGGGAGAGAATGGGATTTGGGATGAAGTGGTGTAGGTGGATCTGCACATGCATATCTACTGTCCAATTCTCTGTCTTGTTTAATGGGTCTCCTGCTGATATTTTTGGGAGTTCGAGGGGTTTGAGACAAGGGGACTTGTTATCTCCCATGTTGTTTCTAGTTATGATGGAGGTCTTCAATAAGATGATGAAAAGAGCTAAAGGGGCTGGATTGCTTCGAGGGTTTAGGGCTGCTGGTAGACAGAGTGGAGGGCTAGGGGTATCACATCTTTTGTTTGCAAATGATACGATCTTGTTTTACGATGCAAATGAGGAGCAGATTCTACATATTCGGATGCTTCTTCTTTGTTTCCAAGCAGTTACAGGTTTAAAGGTTAATGCATTGAAGAGTGAAATGGTTCCCATTGGAGAGGTCCTTAATGTCTTTGTCTTGGCAGAGATTTTGGGATGCCGGGTTGGGTCTTTGCCTATGAACTACCTTGGTATGCCTTTGGGGGCGTCCCATAAGTCTCCCACTGTTTGGAATTCTATCTTGGAGAAATTTGAGCGTAAGTTGGCCAGTTAGAAGAAGATGTATTTGTCTAACGGCGGAAGACTAATGTTGCTTAAAAGCACTTTATCTAGTCTTCCCACTTATTATTTATCTCTTTTTACCATCCCTACGCATGTGGCTAATAAAATTGAGAGGTTGCAAAGAGATTTCTTGTGGGGGGACTCCAAGACTCATTTGGTGGGTTGGGACAAGGTGTGTGCACATTTGAAAAATGGTGGGTTAGGAGTTAGGAAATTAACTACTTTTAATAAAGCCTTATTAGGGAAGTGGCTATGGCGGTTTGGGATTGAGGAGACAAGGCTTTGGAGAAGGGTTGTAGCTCTAAAGTTTGGGGAAGAATGGGGGGGTTGGTCATCCAAGCAGGTAGAGGGGTTCATGGGTGTGGTTTGTGGAGAAGTATCCGCATGGGTTGGGAGGACTTTAGCAAAAATATTCGCTTTGAAGTGGGGGTGGGAGATAGAGTTAAGCTTTGGACAAATCATTGGTGTGAGGATTCTCCACTTCAATTGACTTTCCCGAGTGTGTATGGGATTGCATCCAATAAAGAGGCATCAGTGGCCTCTTCTCTTGAACGGTTGGGGTTAGAGGAACGAAGAAGCTGGGATGTTCATTTTATTCGGAGACCTAATGATTGGGAAATGGGTGGGATGGATGAATTTCTCCGTACTTTGGACTTAAATCTTCCTTTCTCTGAGAATGGAGATCGTACGCGATGGAAGTTGACAAAGAATGGAGATTTTGATATCCGATCATTTTACAATAAGTTGAGAAGTCCTTTGCCCATTATTTTTCCTTGGAAAGGCATTTGGAAGGTTAAGGTTCCTTGGCGTGTTTCGTTCTTTGTGTGGACTGTTGTATAGGATAGGATTCTTACAGGTGACAATTTGAGGGGTAGAAGGATGGATTTTGTTGACTGGTGCATTATGTGCCGGTGTAATGGGGAGACGGTGGATCATTTGTTTCTTCACTGTGGTAAGGCTAATCGGTTGTGGAGTTTGGTGTTTAGATCTTTTGGGATCTCTTGGGTCTTGCCAAGATCGGTTGCAGGTACTTTTTTTGGTTGGTGGAATTGGCATGGAAAGCATTCGTTTAGCATTTGGAATTTAGCTCCATTATGCTTAATGTGGTGTCTTTGGAGGGAGTGAAACAGAAGGACTTTTGAGGACTTGGATAGTTCGGATGACCAGCTATCGGCTTCCTTTGGTGGCTCTCTGTTTGACTGGTCTAGAGCTTGGGGACTCACCTCTAGTGATTCTCTCCCTAGTTTTCTTATCTCTCTCCTTTGTCATTAGTATCTTTTCTTTTCTTTTTTCTTTCTTCTCTCTCTTTTCCCTTTGTATTTTTCTCTCTGCCTTAATGTATTTTTGCGTAAGGCAGTGTTCTTGAATATATATCATTATTACTTATCAAAAAAAAATATAGGTAGGAGAGAGAGAGAGAGAGAGAGAGAGAGAGAGAGAATTTGTATTTTAATTGTGAGATGATATTTTTTATTCATAATTTTTTTTAGTTGTGTAGCAGATTGAGTTATTTTACTACTTGGTTTGACAAATAGTGATTTTGGTGCATTGGAGAGAATATGGTCATAGTGGGGCTTAGGCAATGATATAAAAGCACTCCTTTAACATTTGGAATTTAGTTGTGTTGTGTTTGATGTGGTGTATTTGGAAGGAATGCAATTGGCGGACTTTTGAGGATTTGGATAGATCCGATGACAAGTTGCTTGCTCTTTTTACTGGTTCTCTTCATGATTGGTCTAGGGCTTGGGGACTCACATCTAGTGATTCTCTCCCATTGTTCCTTAGTTCTCTTTTTCTTTGTAATTAGTTTCCTTCTCTGTTTTTTGTTTTTCTCTTGTTTTGCTTTGTGCCTTTTTTGAATATACATATTTCTTACCTATAAAAAAAATTGCTTTTGGGTGCTAAGATTTATATAAATAAAAAAAAAAAATGTTTCACGAGTTATTAAATAGATTATAGGAAAAATATCTACAGCCATTATCCTGAGCCAAAAAAAATATAAAAGCAAGGCTTGAGAGTAATTTGTAGAAAATTAGTATTTTATTAATTGTAATATGGTTTATCTAGCAAGTAGTTAGTCTGGTGAAGTTCCTATTAGGAAAGATGGTCAACATGAATTAAAAGGGGAATCACCCATATCTTGAGTAGAAATAAAAAGGAATTCATGAAGATGAAATCTTGGTCAAATGTAGTGAGTTTGTCCATCAACTAGGCTGTCTGGTGTACCTATCAAGAAAGATGTGGGTTGCATCAGCATAGAGAAGAACCAGGAATTCTTGTTTGTGCATGAGTGGACATGTGTATTTATTTATTTCATATCAAAGTTCATTAAAAAGAAATATTTTAAGAAAAACTTTGTACATGAGGACAAAGAAAAAGATGATTATTGTAGTGCAGCTGAATGTGGTTTAGGATAAGTAAATATAGGCATATTTGTCTCCTGATATTAAGAGTGAATAGCACTTGTGGATGATGGATGGATATTATCAATTTAAGACTCCTTTTGTTCTCCCCCTCTTTTTTTCTTTTCTTTTCTTTATTAAATTTCATCTGGAATATATTTGTACATTACAATGATAGCTTCATATTTGTATTGTTATAAAATCCACTGGTTGAAACGTTAACTGAAGCTTGTGTAAAACCCTATACAAACTCATGCTTTAATGGATATGTATAACCTTCCCCCAAGGGGAAGCATGCATTAGTGCACTGATAATAAGGAAATAAATAAAGACTTCTGATGAAATGAAGAGTTTGATAATCTGTCTTGCTAATTTCTTTTTGCAGATCAAAACCATGAAGGACTTGTACTTGCCTGAAATAAGTGAAATGTACCAGAAAATTGCTGCTAAATTGCAGCAGGTATGTTGTGCTTCAAAAATTCCTTGTGCAATTCATCGCCTAAGTTTACTCATTATTCAGCCTATCACATCATAGTTTTGGTATTAATGGCATCCTTCTGGAGAGATGGATATGTGGTTGAAAGTAGTGGCAGCTGTCCTCATGG
>NW_027069541.1:483574-500515 GCF_002906115.3 Quercus suber
ATCATTTGTGTTAGTTGTAGCCTCTCCTCTCAAAAGCCATAAATTTTTTTGCTTCAAATACCCTAGAAACACCTCGAAATAATGATCAACCACCTACTAATCTCATAAACACAAACCCAAGTTGGTGGGATCCTCAAACCAACCCCTAGCCTTCAACGATCGATCAACCAACAATAACCCATTAGCTTGCCCAAATTTCTATGGAGCAAGAGGGAGATTTTAAAAGACATTCGAAGAAAGGAGATGCTCACTATCCCAACTATCCTTTGACCCTGATTTGGAAAAATCAACTATGCATGTCAGATATATGCCCTAAACACTTTCCCACTTCATAATTTAATATTTGATCTTATAGATTACTATTTATAGACCAACTTTATCCATGCAATTTTCATATTATTTATTTAATTTATAATGCAAATAAGAATTAAAGTCTAATAATTTTCATATTCGTAACCAGGAGACAGTGCAATGTAATTTATTGTATATTTTATTATGGCAAATCCTTTCAATGAAATAAAAGGATATTATACTTCATTATTAGTTTTCTCTCCAAGCGAAGTTTTTTTTTTTTTTTTGATACAAAGCTTGCCATTACAAATAGACAAGTAGAGAAAAGGAAAACAACAGAGCTCGCAGAGAAGAAACAACAGGAGCTAATTAGTACAATCAGCTTGAACAATATCCTGCACTACCCTAGGGAGAACTCCTCTCCACACCTGCGTGTCTTCACTTCGCCTAGCCAAATGAGCTAACTCATGAGCAACTCTGTTATAATCCCGATTCACATGATTGACCTTCCAACTGGTACAAGAGCTCAGCAAGGCACGGATGCCTTGAAACAGATGGCCAATGGTCCAAACAAAGTTAGCGAACCTGCACAGTTTGGTGGTCATCTTATTGGGTTTGTTTCATACACTTTCTAAGAGTTAGGCTTGGAATGTCTTGCCATGTAACTATTTAACAAAAAATACACTAATATTCTGTGAGAAAAAAAAGTCACAAAAATCCTGTACTTAAATTTTGTGGTAAAAAGTTTCGTAACCCCGCGTGCGCGAGGGGGAGGGAATAAATGTGAAAAATATTGTAGGGCAATGATAAAGTCACTGGGTACCGGTTCCACCAGTAAAAGCTACGGGATGTTTGAATTAAATTCTCATAATTACAGATTAAAACTTCAAATTTTCAACAAGTAACCCGTACCCATCGCCATCAGAAACTAATAAGTAGTAGTTGTAGTCTACAACTACTACTTATTCTTCCTTCTTTTGGTTGTCATTTGGTTGTCTTTGAGGATTTTATTCTTCCTTCTTCCCTTACTGTATATGTAAACTTTAGTGTCAATTCTCACCTTCTTGGTTCAACTTTTCCTTAAATTGCTGTCTTTGCACTAACTACTCCTTATTAAAATGGCCTTTTATAAATATTTTCTGCCAAAGCTAAAAGCTGAAGGAACCTCTGAAACTGCCAAAAATATTAGCACCATTGTGCTATCTTTAAAAATGTTTGTAGGTAACTGTTATTAGCCTTTGTACATGGTGATATGGAAGCAAGTGTCCTGTTAAATTTATATAAGCTCTTGTACTGGTGCAATTTTGAATAACACATCCTTGATGAAGTCATATCATTGTAGAAAATTACAACATGAATACATGACATGATTGCAATTTTTTTTTTCTTTAACCATCTTTGGACCTACACTGTCTTGGTGTCTTTGGACCTACACTGTCTTGGTGGTGAACAATTTTGTTGAAATATCAAACATGGATGCATTTGTCAAGCCATCACATAAGTTAATCATACTTAGTTACTTCTAAATAAAAAAAAAAGTTAATCATACTTCGTTCCCAATTCAATTATTTTTGTGTATAATATCAGACAAGCATTTCTGCCACTTTTCCCATCTCCCTTTCTTTCACCGAGTTATAACTATACTGTTTGTGAAACTTACCACTAGTTTTTAAATCATTTAGAGCATCCACATCAGTCCATGGAAAAATTTTCCATTTTACAAGTTTAAAACTTACTTTTTCTATTTTACACACCTATTTTTATAAAACATCCACATCAGTTTGTCTATTATACACATTTATTCAAATAAAATATTCATTTCTTTAACCCAATGCTACAATGCTACAGTGATACAGTGTCAGGCAAACTCATGCTACAGTACGGGGGAGAGAGAAAAAAAACTATTAAAAAATAATATACACATGCTACAGTGCCCGTGTAAATTTACACGGGTACTGTAGCTCGTGGATAATTTTAGAAGAGTTTGCAAGATTTTAAACGGACTGATATGGGCTGTTTTTGAACAAAAATGTATAAATTTGAGCATTTTTTCTATTATACACACTTATACACAGACTGATATGAATGCTCTTATGCATGATTCTCAGTTGGAATACTAGATATTGATATCTCTTTCATTTATGCTGATATTGCAGTATGATGATATTGCAGTATGATGTTATACTATGCACGTCCTGATAATCAGCTTGAGAATAGCATATGGACATACAAGTACAAACCAAAAAAGGCTACTGAGGTCAGATATGTTGTATCAGTCTCTTCTTTGCATTGATGTTGTGTGTTTCAATTATTTATTTACCTAAGTAGACTGACAGCTTTTCCCCTTTGTCCTGTTTCTCATTGGAGATGATGTACCTTTACTTTTCATAATTCTGTTATTCTGGTGTCCTGCAGGTATGTGGTAATGATGAATCTGTCAAGTTTTTGAGTGATTGGCTACATATGTGGCATGAAAGAGGTTTCCAAATCAGCAAAGTTCGAACTGATGGTGATCAATGTGACATGCAAGATGATGATTATAGGTGTTCTGATTCAGAAGACATAGATGAAGAGCCTGGTCTAAAGAACGTTCTCCTAGTTACAGGACCAGTTGGGGTATATCCAAAAATATATATTTTTTAACTGCACCTTCTGTTTGTTTTAATTTAAGTTTGGATTGTTTCTGTACTTGAAGTTGTGGTGTTGTTATTACTTGCTTGAAGAACCTTATTTCCTTTATCATATCTCAACACGCATTCAAAATGATGGTGATTTTGGCCATCTTTCGGTAAATTCTCTTAGGAATATTGCTTTGAAGACTAATAACACTTTTTCCTTGTTTGAGGTTCATATATTGGTAATCCTATTTTCTTTCCTAGTTTAGTTTACTTTTTGATTCTAAAAAATGGTGTCTACCTATACTAGGTCCAGATAAAGGTGGAGGCTGGGTTGACATCTAGTGGAAAATAAAATTTATCATATCCTATGGACATAGTATTTGAAGGTTATAAAGATAAATGCAGCGGAAAATAAGTTTTAAAACGGATCTACTTCATTCGATATTGATAACATGCACAAAGTAAATTTCAGAATTAGAGAACAAGAGAGTGTACCTTGAAGCGATGAATTTCAAAAAACTGAAGATTGAAGCACTTGGGACTACTTTTAATCTTCACTCCAATTCCACTAATGCCCAAGATGTGTGGTCTCTCGATTGGTAACAAAGGGATGACCAAAAAGTGACTTACACTCTTATACACCACTTTTCAATGATGTTTTCTTGTCATATATGTTTCTGTACGTTTTTCCCTTTTGTATCTAACCAATTATCTAATCGGGCTAGCCTTTTGGGCCTTACCAATTGGGCTTAAGTGTGTGGCTTGGAGTGGGACCAAAAGGGACCAATAAGACACTAGCTCCAATGGGCCTTGGGCTTTTCTGTCAACTCTTGACAAGTCCAAAGTTACCATTAACTATNTTTCTTCTTTTTAGGAATCATTGGAAGGAAATCTATTCTAGAATTTCTAACCGATTTTCCTTGGAGGTGCATGTAGTTGAGTAGAAAATCAAACTTTGGTAATTAAGTTAGTGTGCACTATCCTGCCTATGGGGAAAGGATCTCCTCCAATGCAATCCTCCAATTCCTTCCAATTTTTGCCTAGATTGATACACGCAGCATTTATTTGATTTTTAAATGCTACATGTCTTACACCTAAATAAAAATAGGAGGAAATTGGAGGATTCAATGGGAGGGGATCTTATCCCACAAATAAGAGGTTTTGTACAATGCTTGTGCCAATATACTTTACTGTTAGGTTTGACTCTTTGTTGGCCTTTTCTCATCAGTTTTTGTTTGCTTTATTTTTTTTTTTGATAAGTAATAAGATTCATTGAAATAAAAGAGAGGAACACCGAAGTACACAGGGAGTATACAGGGGTGAACAAATCAAAAACGAACATTACAAAAATCAAGAAAATCCAAAATAGAAGAAAAAGGATGGTTTCTCCACACAGAAAACCAATCAAGTAAGGTTCTAAAAAAAAGAAGTTGAGATCAGGCATGAAACGCTCCTTGTCTTCAAAACACCTACTATTTCTCTCCTTCCAAATAACCACATCAAACATGAGGAACAACCATCCATAGATCTCCATTACGATGGTGACCAAAATGACCTTGCCAGCATGCCAAATGCCCAACAAAGAGAAAGGCATAACCCAACAAACTCCAAATAACCCAAAAACCATATCCCACAACTCCAAAGCAACCAGGCAATGAAGGAAAAGATGGTCAATAGTTTCACTAT
Source organism: Quercus suber (assembly GCF_002906115.3). Lineage (NCBI taxonomy): Eukaryota > Viridiplantae > Streptophyta > Magnoliopsida > Fagales > Fagaceae > Quercus > Quercus suber. The sequence continues at coordinate 488,170 of NW_027069541.1, forward strand.
TACACTTGCACATGAAACACCAGTCCAAAATCAAACCTTTCTTTTCCTTAAGTTGTCAATAGTCAGACATTTCCCTAAGGCTGTTGTCCATACAAAGAAAGCCACTCTAGAGGGGATCTTTTGCTTCCAAATGCTTTTCCAAAGGAAAACTGCTTACTATGGCCAACTAGAAGATGGTAGAAGCACTGATCATGAATCCCTTTCTCTTACAAGGCAGCCACACATCTCTTATCCTCCCGCGGACCCCCTCTTAGTATGGGGTGCAATAAAATTGGAATTGATGATTAACTCCACTAACCTGAACAGCGTTCCTGGGACACATTCGCTACGGTCTGATACACGACGACCTGCCCATGTAATGCCGCTTGACACCACGTTCCCAGTCGCAGAGCCTCAATGAAGAATCATCTAAAAATTCATGTGGAGTATCTTCACCCTATATAGGGTGCAATGTTGAAACTCTGACAATACGGTAGCACCTCCCTAAAATGAAGCCTAGAGACCCATTGCCTCATAGACCTACTTTTTGTTGCAATAAATCCTATATAAATCAGGATAACGATCTGCGAGGGGAGAAGATCCACACCAACGATCAAGCCAAAACTGCACTTTTGATCCATCTCCAATTTCATACAGAATATACCGAGATAAGGAGTGCCACCCTCTTCTAATATTTTTCCACAAACTAACTCCATAAGGACCAGAGAAAGAGCTAGAACACCAACCGCTCCAATCATAACCATACTTCACCTCTATCACTTGACGCCAAAGAGCATCCCTTTCTTGCCCAAATCTCCATAACCACTTCCCTAATAAAGCTACATTGAAGGTTCTCAGGTTTCTAATCCCCAGCCCACCTGAAGAGAACGGGGTACATACTGTAGACCAATTAACCAAATGAAATTTGGGCTCGTCTCTAGGCCACCCCACAGAAAGTCTCTCTGAAGTCTAGCAATACGGTTGGCCACAGAAGCAGGAATATGGAATAAGGAAAGAAAATAAGTAGGAAGATTAGAGAGAGTGCTTTTAATCAAAGTGACTCTACCTCCCTTGGAAAGATATAATTTTTTCCAACCTGCTAATTTTCTTTCCATCTTCTTTAGAATTGGATTCCAAATAGACTTGTCCTTAAATTTTGCACCCAAAGGAAGACCCAAGTATTTCATTGGGAGAGAACCTTGCTTGCAGCCTAAAATAGCCACCAAAAGATCCATGTTATGAACAGCCCCCATAGCCACTAGCTCAGACTTACCCAAATTTACCTTCAGACCAGACACAGCCTCACACCAAATGAGCACCACGCGAGAATCATAATTTGATCAATATTAGCATCACAAAAAATCAGAGTATCATCAGCGAAAAGAAGATGGGAAATCATCAAAGATCTTCTAGAGGAAGCACCTACACTAAAGCCTGACAAAGACCCTCACGGATAGCCTTATCCAACATTCTATCGGCTGCTTCCATAATCAGCACAAATAATAAGGGGGAAAAGGATCACCTTGCGCAACCCCTTAGAACTTCCAAAAAACCCATGGTAGTACTATTAATGAGGATGGAAAAGCGAACCGTTGATATAAAAAAAGAAATCCATTGCCTTCACTTATTAGAAAAACCGCAAGCTCAAGCAAGTTAGAAAGAAGTCCCTAGTTCACGTGATCAAAAGCTTTTTCAATATCCAATTTACATAACAATCCTGGCTGACCAGACTTCAATCTACTATCAAGGCATTCATTAGCAATAAGAACGAAATCAAGAATCTGCCTATTTAGAACAAGACGTTCTGGGGAGCTGAGTTGATCTCTCCTAAAACCATGCGAAGACGAGACACCAAACTTTAGCAAGAATTTTATAAACCCCCCCAACAAGACTGATAGGCCGAAAGTCTTTTACCTCCATTACAGTAGCTTTTTTTGGAAGGAGAGCAATGAAGGTTGCATTCAAGCTTTTTTCAAACTAACCAGTATCATGGAAATGGTGAACACAACCATGATGTCTGATTTGAGAATCCCCCAGTAGGCTTGAAAGAAAGCCATCGAAAAACCGTCAGGCCCAGGAGATTTGTCCCCATTAAACTCCTTGATGACTTCAAAAATCTCAGTTTCTTCGAAAGGTCTCTCTAACCAGTCCACATTATCCCCAGAAATCCATGGAAAATCCAAAACATCCTGTAAAGGATGCTTCTCTTGCTGCTCAGAGTATAGGTTCATATAGAAATGAACAATATGGTCAGAAATCCTATCCTAATTGGAAGACAAGGCCCCATCAATCATAAGATTTTCAATACAATTATTCCTTCTATTAGAATTAGCCATCCTATGAAAAAACCTTGTATTGGAGTCGCCCTCCTTTAAAAACAGCATTCTGGACTTTTGTCTCCAGCTGGTCTCCTCTAATAAGGCTGCCTTTTCAAGATCGGCACGAAAAGTTGCTTTTTCCAATTTCTCCTCCTCAGTTAAAGGTTGAAAGTCCTCTTTTACATCTAGAGCATTCAACTTTCTCCATAAAATGCTGTTTCTTGGCTGTGATATTGCCAAAATCTGTTTCGTTCCACTTCTTTAGATCCGCTTTTAGGGCAGTCAACTTCTTGGCTAGAATGAAACTAGGTGTCCCTTGAAAATGGTAATTTTCCCACCAAGCCTTCACCTTATCTAAAAACCCCTCCGCCTTCAACCACATGTTCTCAAAACGAAAAGGAATACGCCTTTTGCGATGACTCCCACTCTCCAAAAGAATTAGGAAGTGATCGGATAACACTCTAGGAAGCCTTTTTGGGAGAAATGAGAGAGATAGTCTGCCAAGTCTAGAGAGAGTAGAAACCGGTCAATTCTAGAGGTTGAGGTGGAGTTAGACCAAGTGTATAAGCCTCCCTCTAGAGGATTGTCCATAAGCCCATGATGATATATAAAATCCGAAAAATCATATATGCAGTGAGTAAATCTTCCTGCCCCTAACCTCTCCGAAGGAAAGCGGATGACTTTAAAGTCTCCTCCCAAGCACCAAGGCAAATTCCACTAACTGTTCAAGCCTGCCAATTCTTCCCACAAGAATTGACGATTCTTGTTCAAATTTGGACCATAGATACCTGAGAAAGCCCACTCAAATTGGTCATTGACGTTTTTGAACCTACATGAAATCGAATAAAACCCCACTGCTTCCTCTATCTTTTCAACCACCCTTCTATCCCACATGAGTAAAATACCACCAGAAGCACCCTCAGAACCCAAATAAAGCCAATCTATGTAAGGACAACTCCAAATACTTCTAACAATTGCTCTTGTAACCCATTCCAACTTTGTCTCTTGCAAACAAACAATATCTGCCCTCCAAGAACGTAGAAAATTACAAACCCTAAGCTGTTTTTTCTTCTCGTTCAACCCTCTAACATTCCAAGATAAAATTTTCAAATTAATTGGAGAGTAAGTAGAGCCCTGTCCTTACCATTACCAATGTGTCTTGGAGAAGTTGGACCATAATTGACAAAGCTAAATAAACCCCGCAATTCCCTTATTCCTTTCCTGCGTGAGCTCTTCAGGGCTTTTTCAGTTTGTTCCTTAATGGCCCTCTTCTGTAACTCAGCTTCTACAGCCAACAGGAATTTGGTTGCTGGCTCTTCTAAACCTTTGAGGGATGTCCCAAGAAAATCATCAAAGCCACTGAACTTTTCCTGAAACCATTCTGAGAAGTTGTCCTTACCCAGCAAATTCTCCTTATTCTGAGTTGCTGACCCTTCAGAAATATCCATGACGCCCATAGGCAAAGAGATAGCCAGTGGTTCGACATTAAGAGGTGGCGAAGAATCAGAAAATTGAGAAGCATCCTCGGGGCAAAAATTTGAAACCCAATCCTCCATAGTAACTTCAGCCCCTTTATCCAACTTTTGATTTAGCTCCTTACATTCCACTGACACACTTGGTACCGTCGGCCACTGGTCTGAGTCATCCACTCCAAAAACGACATCTCCCAGAGATAAAGTAATTTGGATCAGGACAGCCACCCTCTTCCCATCACATAATTTAAGAACCCATTGCTCAGAATTCCCCCATTTCTTGATGACGTTATCTGTGTGCTCATGGATGATTCGTTGAATGTCACGATGCAAGGCTGCCTCATCATCGGAGCATAGGGACTCATCCACGGAAGCATCGGAGCTCATAGACTCAGTCATGGAGGCCACTGAGTTGTCGAGCACTGAGGGTATTGTCTTGGAGCAAGTCGGTTCCACATTGGAGCACTTAGATTCATTCACGGAGGCATCAAGGTTGACGAGCACTGAGGGAATTGTCTCGGTGCTTAACGATTCAAAGTGGGTCAGCGATGGCTCTTTAGCGATATTAGCTAAAGATGATGCCAATGAGGTAATCTGGGTAGGAGTGACAGGCAAGCAGGATAAAGTGTGTGAGTGGGTCAGATAATGAGTCAAAGAGGGCTGGGAGTGTTTGGGTTTCCATTTAAAAACAGGTTTATGTTTGAGCTTAAAACGGCCATTGGGCTTTGGGTTTGAATTTTGGCCAACTGAAAGGTTAATATTGGGCTTAAAAGCAATGATGGGCTTTGGGTCAGAGGCTTGGTTAGAGGGCTTTGGGTCAGAGGCTTGGTTAACTGAAGTGTTCACCTCAAGGCCACTGGGCTTTGGGAAAGGATTATGGTCAACCGAAGGGATAATATTGGGCTTAAAAGAAACAAAGGGCTTTGGGTTAGAGGCTTGGTCAACCAAAGGGTCCACCTCAGACACGATGGACCAGCTGATACTCCACTTACCATGAGCCCCACGTTCCAACTTGATATAAAGATCCAGTTGCACCCCTGTCTCAATATCTTCTGAAAAGACAGACGAGATCTTCGCCCCTACCAGAGCATTCTCCTTCCCAAGACTGCTCTCACGAGAATCCCGGGTCTGAGCACCCGGGTCGGCTAAGTTAGACTTACAAGAAGCCAACATTAAATGCGCAGGATTTACCACGTCATGGGGATCCTGGGTCAGAGCATTCACCACCGTTACCTGACTTCGAGTTTTGGGTTCACTTCGTCGGCCTTGCGACGCCGCTGCTGCAAAAGATTTGGATTATTTAAAATCAGACCCAGGTAAAAGCTTTGGAGGCAGATTGATGGCAAGAGTCCCAGGAGCTAAGTGCAAACTGAATCCTCTCCAGCCACTACCCAATTTTCCTTCTGGAACAATTATGAAGCCTTTCTGACGGCCATGAAGAATTTCTGGCATCATAAGAAAAGAGCTATGTGCATTGGAGCCCAATTGTAGTATAAAAACCTTCTCTCCATCTCTAACAGTTCGTGCAAAGTGTCCAGGGGGCTCAAAGGAAATAAAGACTTCCATCATAGATAACATTCTCCTTTGCCCATGAACACAGAACGTAAAGAACCTCTGCTTCTCTCAAAAATACGTAAAAGGAAAAAGGAACCCCCTTCTTCAACAGAAAATTCAAAATCTATGAAGAAAAAAAGTGAGCCACCGATGCCAAAGAAGAAGAGAATTGAACAGATTGAAGGAAGTTTATGACTTATTCAAGGAAGCCAGGCCTTAACGATCAGTGTGTTTGTATCAGAGTAGAATGTTCTATCAAATTGTTCAAGTAAACTAAGCACCATGGTTATATCTAAGATTTAAAACAATAGGAAACCTCATATTATAAATCAGAGGTTTATGTTGGGGTAATATGTTTGAGTTCCTTCATTGTCAAGTGAAATCTGTTAATGAAACTTGAAACTTATTCGTTTATTTTCCATATGGCATAAATGTTCTCAAACTCAATGTTTTCATAGCAAATGCTTTTGGTTTATATTGGCAGTTAAAAAAGGTTTGTTTCTTGTGTTGCAGTGTGGGAAATCTGCAGCTATCTATGCTTGTGCGCAAGAGCAAGGGTTTGAGATTTTGGAGGTATCACCTGAAATTGCACAATTTTGTTGTTGAACTGTATTGACTATTCCAAATTTTATGGTTTCACTGATTGATTTTACGTATCCTAATATGCATATAATCATGAATAGGAAGCTCAAGATGCTGGGATGCATGGTTAAAAATTAATATAGCCATTGATATGACATAAGCTGGGATGCATTTCCTTTTTCCTTTTTCTTTTTTGATCCTTCTAATGTACTCAAGTTCCCCTGTTTTCATTTAGTTTCACTCATAATAAAAAAAGAAACTCATACATTATTATCTGTTCTAATGATTTTCACTATACTATGCATGTTGTAGTGTGAGGGCAAGTGCCTTCCATTGAAGCGATAGAAGAATGGGAATCAGCCTCTCCCAAAAAAACAAAAGGAGTGGGGAGGCCGCCTACCACCTCTCCCATATCCACAAAAGTGGGATTTTGTGCACTGGGTATGGCCTAATGCATGTTGTGGTGCACTGTACGATATTTTGGATTCTGCACATTTTGTGTTGGTCAGTCTTGGGGTGGATTTTGACACCAGCCTGAAGTTGGGTTGAATATATCCTAACCAATGCCAGACCGAAGCACTTATTAAGTTAATAGGCTGGTTTCACATGACTTGGTTAGAAACAGTTGGGTTGGTTGGATTCAGAGATTGGCTACAAGTTATTACTTATTACTTGAATCAATTAATTATAGGATTGGTTGAAACTGCTTTTTAACGGTTAAACTCAACAAATCCTTTTTGGTTTGGGATTTTCAGACATCATCTTTAGATTCTTGAAAAAATATCAACATGGTGTTGGTAGGTTGCAGAAACTGTGGGCAAAGCTTGCAATAAATTTAAGCTCTAGTTTCCTCTCTAAATAACTGACTACCCCCCTGATTGTTGTGTATGAATGAAAAATTTCAGTTAGTCATTTTGGAGTTATTGTGTTTATCAGTAGAAGTGTTTCTATTCACTACAGCAGTGCTATGAGAAATAGTTTGTTTTGCCTTATTCCCAAGGACAGCAAAAGTAGCAGTTTTGCTTTTACTTCTGATCTATTTATTGATTCTTCTTATTACCTGAACTTCAGCAACAAGTCTGCTACAGACAGAAAGCAGAATTGTCTTCTTCGTTGCTGTTTGATATAGTTAGGGATATATCCCACCACTGCTATCAACGATTTGAACCATTTTAACTTACTGTTAAAAGTCAATTCAATAACTTTTTGAATAGTTTAACATTATGGAAATAGCCTTTCAAGTGAAAGTTAAATGTGTCTTATCTGTTGCTTTGTTAGCTAAGTGCATCAGACTGTCGCAGTGGAGCTCTAGTGAAGCAGAGGTTTGAGGAGGCTCTAGAATCACGTTGGGTCAAAAGGTTTGTCAATTTATCTTTAGCAGTTAGCACTAGTGGCTGCGTTTTTAATTTCTCAGCTTTATTGTGCTGGGTAATTGTATCTGACTATACTTTCCAACTGTGCAGTCTTTTTTATTTCCTGTGACACTTTCTTCTATGTTTCATTGTCTCATGTGTTTGTTGTGTATTGCATTTAACATGAGATAAATAATTCATTAATGATGACAACGTAGAGGGTGCAGTAGAAAATTAAAAATGGGGAGAAAAAGGGAAACGGGGCCTCAAAATAATATAAATGTATGATAAAGCAGGACTAGCACTTGTGGGAATATGGCTTCAGAAAATTCTTTTCAGCCACTTTTTAGATGCACTTAAGAATGGGATAAATTTTCCAGATCATCACTATATGATTTATTTATGACTTCCACTTGTTGGGGTTGTAAATATTTACAGGGTAAATTGCATTTTTAGTCCCTCAAATATAGGTTCGATTTTGGTCCTTCAAAATTTAAAATGTAATAATTTAGTCCCTTTGTCTATTTTCTGTCCATTTATTACTTGCATTTTTGGTCCCATAAAATATGGGGTTGGTTTTATTTTAGTTCCTGAGGTTGGTTTTTTAGATATAGGCTCGGTTCGATTTTAGTCCCTTAAACAGAAAAATAAATGTATGGACTAAATTGTTACTTTTAAAAATTTGAAGGAAAAAATTGAACGTTCTAAAATTGAGGGACCAAAATCAAACTGACCCCATATTTGAGGGACTAAAAATACAAATTACATTTTTTTTTTAAAAATAATTTAATCTTGGAGTGCTAATGATAATTGAACATATACATACAATACACACACATTAAAAAAATTCCCTCTTCTGCAACTAAAAATCATCCTTCCATTTTACTTTAAATGACTAAATATGGGAATCTATTTACAATTTATTCTTGGAATGCTAAAGATAATTGCACATTTTTTAGGTAAATTGCATTGACACCCTTGAGGCATAGTGAAATTAGACTTATTCCCCTAAATGATCAAAATAATTGCCCTTTTGAATTACTTTGGGGTGGAGTGTCATTTCTTGAAATTTGGGTATAGTGGTCTAATTTCAATATACCTCCTTGTAGGCGTCAGTGTAATTTACATCTTCTTAATTTTCTTTTTCTTCTATGACTAGACCATAGACCATAGACCATTTTTCTGTCACTTCAAATGACTAAATATGGGAATCTGCTTTAAAATTATTACTTGTTATCATTGAAGAGCGTGAAGGATTTGTTCTGTCATGAGCATAAACTTAGAAGGGGAACATTCTGCATAAAAGTACTTGTTACAAAATGCCTGACTTGATGAATTGAGAGAATTAGTCATTTGTAGTGCTATGATACTTTAGAATGTATCAAATTTGTTTCTAGAACACTTTTTTTTTTTCCCACATTTTACTGTCTTATTTTTCAGCTTATGAGTGCATCCTCTTTAAAAGACCATGATGTAAGCAAAATCTTGCTTGCTAGTAGGAATCTTGTAATATCATGCACATATTTCAGTTGTAGCCCGTTGTTTTTAATGAATTATAACAAAATGATGATAAATTAAACATTATTCCTTGAGTAATACTGTGATTATCTATCCTATTATGATATGGTATATATTTTTTCAGGTCATTGGGACATCCTGTGGAGTCACAGAACAATCATATTGTGAAGTCTCCCCAGTCTCTGCCCAATGGTAGAGTATCACAAGAGTTTGAAAATGAGGTGGTAGAAGTGATACCCTTATCAGATGAGGAAGCTCCTCATGATGGCATTGGAGCCTCAGCAAAATTTGTCTGCAAGGAGAATGGAACTGCACATAATCAAAGTGAAGTTAAGCCTTTGATTCTCTTTGAGGATGTGGATATCACTTTTCTTGAAGATCGTGGCTTTCTTGCTGCTATACAACAAATTGCTAAAACAGCAAAGGGACCCATGATATTGACCAGCAATAGTAAGAGGACTTGCTGATTGAGAGTCTCATTATTGATTGTAATATTGTTGGTTTTAACTTAATTTCTTTGTTTTTATTCTTATTCTGGTAAAATGCAGGTGACAACCCTGTCCTGCCAGACAGTTTGGCAAGGCTACAGGTGTGTTTCACATTGCCATCATTAAAAGAGCTGCTTTGCCATGTATGTATGGTATGTGCTTCCTGTGCCTTTCCCTCTTCTCTCAGCTTTCCCATTGTGGATTTTTGTGTTCCTTGCAGTTTATTTTGTTTTCCAACTGTAGGTCTGTGCTGCAGAAGGAGCCAATGTCCAACCTCATTTAATGGAGCGATTAGTTGGGTCTTGTGATGGAGATATTCGGAAAACCATTATGAATCTTCAGTTCTGGTGCTAAGGTAGAAGATTTAGAAAAGGTGTTTTGCACAATACATTTGCATGCTTGCATAGCATCTATATGCATGCTATAATTGTTTACAGTGTCATTTTTGTTGCTGTTATTGTTACTCAACTCCTTTTATTATATTGCCATTATTGCTATTAAGTCTACACATTTTTGATTTGGGAATTGGTTCCCTGATCAGTCAAATACAACTCTTTTAGATTCTCAGTGAATACAATATGCAGCCTTGCAGGTTGCAGCTAGTATTTGAGTGAATTGCAGTCAATCATTCTGTGAAATACAGCACACCATCTGCATTTTGGGGTCTCACATGTCATCATTGACTGCATTTATAAAATAATTTTAGTAAATACGAAGCTTACGTGTGTTGGTCACTTGTATAATGTGCAACAAATAATGAAGGAATCATGTGGACAAGACGTTTTTACAGATGTTGCTAAAGCTAACAGAAATTGCTTAATTAATTAAGAATTAAGCATCTCTGTTCACTCTGGCTGAGTACAATTATGACAACTCTATATATATTTTGTACTGATTTTGTTAGAATTATGGTTAAGTGATTAAATTCACAATTTCCTAATAGTTTAAGCTTTTAGAACAATCGATAATTTAGCATGGTATCAGAGCAGAAGATTCTGAGTTTGATCAATGACTTTACTTTACCTCCCATTTAAAATGTTAAATTCTCACTTGTTGGGCCCCCACTTATTAAGGGGTAGTATAAGCCCACAAGTGAAGGGGAGTGTTAGAATTATGGTTAAGTGATTAAATTCACAATTTTCTAATAGTTTAAGCTTTTGAGACAATTGGTAATTTAATAGATTTCATTTGGAGAATGTATATATGCCTTAAGATAATTTGGGAAATTACCGATAGGAATGAATTTTTTCTCACATGTTAAGGTTCATGCTCAGCACATGGATTGGAGCCTTTACTTGAAATTTTTATTTGCATGCACCTCATTTTATGATAAATTACCGATTGTCTCAAAACCAAAAGCTTAGGCGGTTAGGAAAAGGTGAATTTAATCATGTAACTATAATTCTAGCATTTTCAAACCTTTTGTTCCAGGTTGAAGAGATAATTTTAACATAATCCTTTTGACTGTCCAGATAGAAAAGAGAAGAGAACATATGGTTCATTGATATTGACGCTGGCCTTCAGTAACTACCTAAGATTATTCCCTGGGAATTTCCTTCTCAGTTATCTGAGCTAATTGAGAAGGAGATCACCAATTCATTATCCATGATGGAAGAAAATTCTACTTCAATGGAGGTTGTTGAGGAAGAACTTGACAAAAAGGAAATGTAGAAAGGTTTGGATACACATGATAATGAAACAGAAAGTATAGAGGTCAAGAAGGTAGCAATGTTGAACAGGAACGGTTCTGTCGCTTTCTCTCGGTGAAATGTTCGAAGGAAACTGGATGCAGCACTGTCTTCTGATTCTGAAGATGAGATTTTAAGTAATGGATATCCTATAGTTTTTGATAAAGATGCTAACAATGAACCATCCCAAGGAGTCAACAATAGCTTTCCCTTTTCTTGTCCATTAACGGAAAATTGTTTTAAGCCCATTAACCAACAAGCTACTCTCTGGAGCAGAGAATTTTAAAGAAACTTGTTATCAACATTCAGAAAGACCTGATATGCAAATTGATGAGACTTGCAAATCTTTTGATGTATCATTTGTGCCAGAATCATCATTTGTTCCTGAAACTATGATAGGTGATGTAACAGAGCTGTTATCTAGAAGTGGTCATGTTGCTGATTCCTTAGAAGTTTCTGTGAGCAATGAGTGGATCCGGACCCTGTTCCCAGATGAAGCAGAGAATTGTGATAAACCTTTACTTAGATTACAGAAACATTCAGATATGCTAAGAAATAAATGTGATGTAAATCCTGAAATCCTTCACGGAGAGGAGGTGGAAGATTCCCAAAATGAAAGTGTTGAGGCTACAAGTAATGGATGAGCGCAGTCGCATGGATTTTGATAGAAGGTCCAAATTTGTAGAGAAGCCTAGGCCGTTGATGGTGACTGATTTAGTACAAGAATCATGGATAAAGCTTCGTGGCTGTCGCACTGATCTAAGGCAATACATCGTCTTGGAACGACAAGATGCAATTCAAAGTATTAAACTTGCTCATGGTATGAGCAATCTAATCTCGGAAGCTGACCTGTTGCTATCTAACTGCCAAATGGTAGCAAGTGTAAGTATCCTTTAAAAAAAATATAAAATCCCTATTCTTTTGTTATTCACGTGTATTTTATTATGATAGTCAAGTGTTTTTGCAGGATTCATTGGAACCATCTTTGGACCCTTCTGAGGGATCAGATGCATTCAGCTGGTGTGATGAGCAAATACAGATGACATCTGCAATTGCACAACATGGTTTTTGCTTTTATGCAAAAGATATAGCTGCTGTAGGATCAAAGATGGGCTGTGAGGGCAGTGTTGATATAGCCTCAGAGATGTTGGGTTCCACAACTCATACAATGGCATTGGGTAAATTAATTGGACAGGAAATGGGAACAAGTAGTACATTGTTTGGGGCAAGGAGTTCAGAAATGAGTCCACCTAAAAGTGATTTGTCGAGAAGGTATTGACCTTGAATCCCTTGTTATGGTGATGTACACATTATTTAAATGACATCGATGTATATTGGTTTACAATGATATGTTAATAATATCGTATCCTTTAACCAAAAAAAAAAAAAAAAAAA
>NW_027069541.1:502363-509879 GCF_002906115.3 Quercus suber
TTTTTTTTACAGCTTGTTAAGTTGCTAGGACACTAGTTTGTGATTGAAGCAATATCAATTTCATATAAATTCACCACTAATAATACTTTTATTATATGTCAATTACAATAAATTAGCTCAAGAATTTTGGGAAAAAATAGGAAATATTTTATTTTTGATGGTTGAATAAGAGTTTTGGGGTTCAATATCTATCTATACTAAAAACTGATTGGTGTCTTGGTCTGATGGTAAAGAGTTATCATCAAGAGCAAATGTCATAAATTGAAACTCTCTTTAAAAAAAATTACTATGCAATGAAATAAATGAAATAAATCTATTCGCTAGGCACCCTGTTCAACATCGCATTTAAATTATCTTGTCAGTGTTGAGGAAGCAAGGAGTTGGACAACATTATTCAGGGTTGGATCTAATCAAAGAAAAACCTTTGTAACACCCAAGCAAGGACGGGTTTAAGTATTGGCAATCCCCCTCCCCCCACCCCCCTCTCCCCCAATTTTTTTTATAAGAAAATACTAGGTACTAATTTTAACAATTTGGTTCAATAAAATTAAATTTGCCCCCTTAACAATATCCTTAATCATTTTAAAGACCATAAAAAATTTATAGATCTAGAATTTAAAACAAAATTAACGAACCTCCAAAAAAATTAGTACAAGAACAAAAAGTACCAATAGCAAAGCTAAAAAAAATTAACCAATTTTACCCAAAACAAATAACTCAATCCTTTTAAAAAAATTTAAACAAAATAATTTTGCTCTTACCCAATGGCAAATGCACATATCAAAGACGCAAAAAATAAAATAAATCTTATGCGGCTAAGTAGCCTAACAAAGAGAAGAGAGAGTAAAAACTATAAAGCAAGCATTTTCAGCTATGAATATCATCAAAACTAACCTTTGCAACAAAATGAAAGATGAGTTTTTTTTTTTTTTTTTTTTTTTTTTTTATTTTTTGTTTTTTTTTTTTTTTTTTTTTTTTTTTTTTTTTTTTTTTTTTTTTTTTTTTTTGGCTTTTTGGCTTTGTGACTTTGTCACTATGTGTTTGTGACTCTCTATCTTGTATTATATAGATAAGAGAGATAGAGAGAAAGAGAATAGAGTTTGAAGTTGTAGAGATTAGTTTTTTCTTTGTTGATTGGTAGTTCGACATAATAGCGACAAGTGGAGTTAGGCAACGGACAAGTGACACAAAAAAAAAGAAAAAAAAAAAAAAAGAAGGAAAAGTTAAAGAAAAGTTACATTTTATACTTAATAATATCCTTAAAATTATTTTTAAAGAGTTAACAAAATATAAAAATAGCTATCAATAGTAGGGTCATTCTACCATACCCCCCAAAAAAAGGGGGGTACGGTACCCCCTAAATCTGAACCCTTCATTTAGTATTGTTTTGATCTTAGCCGTTTATGTAATTTTAATGGGTTTTGGTTACTAGGTAAATAGGTTTTATATATAAACAAAAAATTACAACATTCATCAAACTTTTCTCCTCTCACATTTGCTTCTCTACCTTTGCTTGCTCTGTCTCACGTTTGCCTCCCTAGACAAAACCCTAAAATCAGACAGCTAAAACCATACAAGGAACAGATAGCGGCACACCCACAACCCCAAATCAGCGGCGCTTCTTCTCATCCAATCCAACTCGTCGGCGTTGCCTCTAGCTTTTTCTCTTCCAATCCATCCTCAAATTGGTTGTGCACTCATATCCAACCCAACTCGACGGCGCTTCAACTCTTCTTGTACAACAAATGCGCTCGTCGATCTCTCACAATCTCCTTGGTTTTGGTGATGAAGAATTAGGAAGTGAGGAGTTCACAACGCGTCCGAGTTGCGGTTATTATTAGGCCTCTGATTACGACTGAGCTTGGTTGTACGGATTGCATTTTAGTGGTTAATGGGGAACCTCTGCCTCAAGTACTTGATTTTTTAAAAATTAGTTTTAATCGAATTTGATGATATGTGTATGATTGAACTGCTAGAATTTTGAAATTTGGTGTTCAAAATTAGTGCAAGTTGGTTCGTAGTACTTCACCTTCGATTATGTTTATGGTGGTAGTACTGGCTCGCAATAAACAAAAAAAAAAAAAATCATTGCAATAACATTGAAGTCATTGCAATAAAAAAAAATCGTTGCAATAACATTGAAGTCATTGCAATAGTTTATGCAAAGTGTTGCAATAAAATTTAAGGTAATAAGTTTGTGCTACAAAAAATTTTTGTTGCAATAAACCTTAAATATTTTCATGAAAATTTTGATGTATTAATATATTTGCTATTGCAATAAACAATTTATTACTTCGAATATCTTGTAGCAATAGGCTATTATTTCTTGAATTTTATTGCAATAGATTGTAAAGAATTGACAAAAATAATTTGGATTAAAATTATTGCAACTGTACATTTATTGTAATATTTATTTTTTTCATATTTTTTCTTAAAATATATTGTAAAATAATTGTAATTAAATTATTGTAATAATATATTCATTGCAGCTTCATGTTTGTCATTGCAATTGATTGTAAAATAATTGATATTTTAGTTATTGCAATGTTAAATTTGTTGCAATAAGCCATCTCTTTGAAATTTCTATTATAATATATCGCAAAATATATAATTGTTATCAAGTTATTACAATAGTTTCTTCAATTTAAGTTATTAAAAAAAAAATTGATTTCTTCAATTTAAGTTATTGTAAAAAAATTTCTAAATTCAATTTAGTATTAAAATCTCTATTGCAACTGAAAATTATAAATTAATACAATTAATTATTATTAATGTAATAATTTACTATTGCAAACGTGCTTGTCGATCTCTCGCAATCTCTCTGGTTTTGGTGATGAAAAATTCGGAAGCGAGGAGTTCACAACGCGTCCGAGTCGTGTTTATTATCAGGCCTCTGATTACGACCGAGCTTGGCTGTACGGATTGCATTTTAGTGGTTCATAGTGAACCTCAGGTACTTGATTTTTTAAAAATTAGTTTTAATCGAATTTGATGATATGTGTATGATTGAGGTGCTAGAATTTTGAAATTTGGTGTTCAAAATTAGGTGCAAGTTGGTTCGCGGTACTTCACCTTCGATTATGTTTATGGTGGTAGTACTGGCTTGCCTTCTTCTGCATTATATGATGATTGTGTTTCTCCTCTAGTGGATGCACTATTCCATGGCCGTAATGCCACTGGCCTTGCATATGGCGAGGTATAAGTTTTTATTTTATCTTATAGAGTTAGAACACTCAAAAATATGTTTTGATACATTGCTAAAAATATGTTTTGATACATTGCTGAGTTTACTCTATTTGTGCTTTTTAAGACGGGGTCGGTGAAGACGTACACCATGGGGACTAATTATTCAGGGGAGGGAAGTAATGTAGGAGTCATACCTAAAGTAATGGAAGACATATTCCAGAGAGTCGAAGTGATGAAAGATTCAAAAGAATTTGTTGTTAAGAGTCTTATTTATTGAGGTAAAAGAAATACTTCTAGTTAGCTTGTTTCGTTTTGTTTCCTTCGCCTTGCTACTTGAGTTTATTTGCTTGATGTGGTATGATATGATGACAGGTACTCATGGATGAAGTGTATGACTTGCTAGTTCCAAATTCGCCTAAAGGGGTAGCTCCATTAATGCGTGCAAGGGTTTCCATACAAATTAGAGATATGAGGGATGGAGGAACAACACTTGCTGGAGTCACCGAGGCAGTAGTTAGGACAAAAGAAGAGATGGCAAAATATCTATCTCGCGGTTCCCACTCTTGTGCCATTGAGAGTACTGATATGAATAGCCAATCAAGGTGAAAATTTCATAATGATGTATATTTTTGAAAAGTGTTGCCAATGAAAATCTCTAGCTTTGTAGTTTTGAATGAACATTTCATAATTTGAACTGTTGCCAATGAAATCTATCTCAATTGGCACCCTCTTTGCAAGTGCTAGGTTTAGGGTGAAGTCTTGGGTTCAAGGTATGTCTACTTAGAAGAATGGCAAGAAGTGCATTAAGTTTATGATATGTTGCCCTTCAGTCTAAGCAATTCTTTGTAAATTAACTTTAATTGCTTTGTGTGAAACATCAAGGCAGTAAAATATAGAAATTAAGTACAGAACTATTGAAACGGTATATTTATTGCAATAGTTATTTTTTTCATTTTTTTTCTTACAATATATTGTAAAATAATTGGAATTAAATCATTGTAATAATATATTCATTGCAGCTTCATGTTTGTCATTGCAATAGATTGTAAAATAATTAATATTTTAGTTATTGCAATGCTAAATTTGTTGCAATAAGCCATCTCTTTGAAATTTCTATTATAATATATCGCAAAATATATAATTGGTATCAAGTTATTACAATAGTTTCTTCAATTTAAGTTATTAAAAAAAATGATTTCTTCAATTTAAGTTATTGCAAAAAAAATTTCTAAATTCAATTTGTATTAAAATCTCTATTGCAACTGAAAGTTATAAATTAATACAATTAATTATTATTAATGTAATAATTTACTATTTTTAGGTTACTATTGCAACGACTTTTAATTTTTAGATGTGATATTATATCTAATACCACTATACAAATTTTGTTGTATTAATATTTGATGTAATAAAGTTATTTTGGTGTAGTGATAATCAATTTTTTTTGACAACTTTTTATATATTTTTATGAGAGTGGTATCAAGACTTTCCTAAAATATTCATTTAACAAATGCCTTAAAAACATCCATTAATCAAACTCTTATAATAAATAATATAAACTCAGATTGAAAACTCTTTATTTTGTAACTTCCTTCGCCTTGGTTTTTCTTTTCTTCTCTCTCTCTTTCACTTTCAGCTTCAATTCTTTTTCTCTTATTCTTTTGAAACAAAATGTTTTGTCTCTTATTCTTTTGATTCCGTTAGCGAAGCTCATGAATCAAAAGAGGGGCATTTGTAGATACTGCATTTTGTACCCTTTACGACTTGAGCCCTCGTTCCTTAATGATGCTGAAATTTTGAGACCCAAGGTTGGTTTAGGGCTCAATCAGATGTTAAATTGACTTGAGAAATGTTAAAATGAAAAATATAACTTTTAATGAGCAAATAAATCTATTTTTGGAAAAGTAAAGCCAAGGAAGCCTTCAGCACGTGCAGGCAAGAATCAGCCTGCGCGCGCAGCCATGATGCATGCACACGCAGACCCGATCCTGCACATGCATGTAGGGTTCTAGAAACATGAAAAAGACAAGTTTTCTACATTAATGCTGAGGTTTGGAATGAATCCTATATCGTCTAGGAGCCGTTCCAAACCCCCATTTTTACAATATAAATAGCTATACATGGTACCTTTTCAAAACACACAGAAATTCTAAGGGTTTTTTCACTAAAAATAGTGAATCAAAGAGGGAATTTTTCTCAAAACATCCTTAAGTCAATTTTTTTTTTGATTAGGGTCTTTTCTGGCCTTGATCTTTGAGTTTAAGATTACTAATCACATTTCTTATTGATTGTAGATAGATTTGACTGAGGGGAATAGTCAAAAATTAAGTTTGGAGAGCTTTGTATTTGAGGTATTAGTCTAAACTTTCTTTTTCTTTTTTCTTTCTTTTTATGCTTTAATCTTTCTGTTTGCTTTAATTTTTTGTTATTATATGTTTTAATATGTCTATGCAATTTAGGTTTATGTAGTTTTATGTTTTAAAAGCATGTTAGGATGTAAGATTTATTATTTTGAAGCCTAGCTCTATTTGTTGTGTTGCTAGGGTTTTTGGGGAGGATTTTATGTGTAATTAACCCCCTCCCTCCCACAACATGTCTATGCAATTTTTTTTTTTTTGCAATTTTAATTCTTAGTCATTCATGTCCATTGCATTGGCTGCAATACCAATGTGATCCCAATCCAAAGAAAAGACTAATTGAGTAAGCTCTCTCTGACTCTGACTCTTTAGATCTTCTCTTCTCCCTCATTCCATTCTCAACACACAACATGTACAACAAATGACACAACCATAAAAAAAAAAAAATATATATATATATATATTTTATTGTTTTCAAAATTTAGTTTACAAAAATAAGAGTTCCCCCCCTCCCCAAATATTTGAATTTGTCCAATGATTCTCTTAAAAAAAATAATTGGTCTAACAGTTAAAGAGATATAACTTTATTTTTTGCAATTCTATTTTTTGTTGTAAAATGTGCTCTTATACCTATTAAATATTTGATAAAGTTTGGCACCAAACATGTTTGAATCTATCTTTTTCAACATGTTATGTGGTGATTAACAAGTTATTGACTCGTTAAAAAAAATCTTATTACTAAAACTACACATGAAATGTTTCTTTAGTTGCCACATAATGGGTTAGAGTAAGATAGTTTCTAATATGTTCAAAGCTTAACTTATTCCTCTAAGTTTTGAATCATTTATGTTTTTAAAAATTTGATTAGTTCAATTGAAAGATTTTTTTACTTACTTTAGTATAAAATTTGATAATTTGTATTAAAAATTGAACTTTTTAAGAATTTCACTATGAAAACGGTAAAAATGAATTTTATTTTATAAAAATTGCCATCAAACATAATTTTGATTGAAAATACTAAACTTTTTTTTTTTTGTGTGTATATATATAACTTATCAAATAAAAAAGTGTGTATGTATATATATGTGTGTATAAAATAAAATAGCATGTGTGTATATATATATATATGTTTGTGTATGTGTGGAGGGTTATTTTGATAAATATATTAGTGTTGCAACTTGGTACTCCAAACATTCATGGCTCTGCTCTGGACACAACAAAAAGTTTTCACCTTTTTCCTTCTCTCTCTCTGTCTAATTGGAGCTCGATCTCTTCTCTTATCTTCTCTCTTTCTCTGTTTCAATTGGAAAATAGTAACCTCTCCATTGAGGTAAGCTTGGAGTTACCAGGTAAATTTTGACGTTTCGGTATTTTCTAGGAGTTTTGACCTTTTGTAGTTGCTTCTTTGTGTAGATGGATTACTTTGATTTTTTTTTTTTTTTTCATGTGGGTTCTAGAAAGTTTTTATTTTTATTTTTTTAATGCTATGTTTGGTGGTGATGTTGTATGCGACTAGAGCCAAGACAAAGAAGAGACACAGAGAGAGCTTGAAAGAAAGTGCGTTGTTCGTAGTATTGCGGATGAGACTGAAGTAGTAGAACGTGTTACCAAACTCACTGTCACTGATGTCTAAATGTTAGCTGGAACAATTAGGATGTTCAAGGCTCAACTCCATTATTACTCGAAAAGGACATGTTTGTCGATGTTGGTTGAAACAGTGAGAGAAAAGGAAAAGATACTGGAGATGTTTCACGTGATTACTGGATCGAGTAATTAACTCTTATTAATAGACTTCTAGAATAGTTTGAGTGGCAACTCTGCTCCATTTGTCCTTGTTTCCCACCTTTGAAATTTTCCTTAAACAGAGGCACAAAAAATACTAGATTATTGCTCCTAAGATTGTTTTCCCCTTCTTCCACCACCACCACCACACCCCCCCCCACCACCCCCCCCCACCAAAAAAAAAAAAAAAA
>NW_027069541.1:510294-550409 GCF_002906115.3 Quercus suber
GAGAGAGAGAGAGAGAGAGAGAGAGAGAGAGAGAGAGAGAGAGAGAGAGAGAGAGAGAGAGAGAGAGAGAGAGAGAATCATAGATCCGAAAAGAAGAAAGGAAACACATACACATACACACACACATCGAGAGAGAAAGAGAGAGAGAGAGATACGATATAATCTTCTTCTTCTTTTTTCTTTTTTTGGGTTTTGGGTTTGGAAGAGAAGGGTCATGGGTGGTTTGGAAGAGAAATGTTTTGGGTTTGGAAGAGAAGCCAGATCTATTGGGTTTCAAACCAAAAAAGGACCCTTTTCAACTATACCTGAAACTTCCACACTCTTAACATCAACAAAGCTATCGTCACAGCCTCTTTCATTATTTTGTCTAGAGAGAGAGAGAGAGAGAGAAAGAGTCATAGATCAGAAAAGAAGAAAGGAAATAGATACACATACACATACACACACACATCGAGAGAGAAAGAGAGAGAGAGAGATACGATATAATCTTCTTCTTCTTTTTTCTTTTTTTGGGTTTTGGGTTTGGAAGAGAAGGGTCATGGGTGGTTTGGAAGAGAAATGTTTTGGGTTTGGAAGAGAAGCTGTGGGTTCTCTTGTAGTTGCAGTATAGGAAAAAGAAGGAAGAAGGAAAAAAAAAAAAGTTTTAACGCCGTTTGCTTGGGTTGTTAGATTGGACAGATGTCAAAATTTTAAGTAGAGAACCTAAGATACTGTACCTAAGTTTTGCCTTTTATTTTATATCCTAATATGATAACAGTGGTTTTGCATATATATATATATATATACATATATGTTGGGCCTATTTCAATCAATGGTCCAAACGAAAAAAACAAATCCAACATGGATTGGCTCATTCAAGTAATAGATACAAAATCTCAAACAATTAATTAGGCCCAATCCCCTTCTTGGCAATCCCGAAGGTAATAAGTACCAGAGAAGATCAACTACACCAAGGAAGTTGTCTGAAAGTTTTAGATAATTTTACAACCCCCGCATTAAATGAAGGTCGCCTGCCTAGCATCACCGCATTTGATACAGAAAGACAAGCTTAAACAATAAGAAAAGCTCTAGAAATCTCCATTCATGATGAAAAACCTACAAAAGAAGAGTCTAATAAGATTAGAAGTTATCTAGGTGGACGCCGAAACAGTAAGAAAGACCTTAGAAATCTCCTTTTCATGATGAAAAATAAAAAAAGAAGAGTCCGATAAGGCCAGAAGTTATCCAGGTGGACTAGGATAGAATAAAAAGAAGAAGGAAATGACTCATATTAAAGGAAGGGAAGAAAGAGAAAGAATACAGACTAGATAGAGAAGAGAGTAAGAGAGAAAAAAACAAAGAAAACACTAGAGAGAGATTCACGTAACATATCACATTGGAATTAATAAAATAAAAAACTCTGGTAGTTTACATGTTCTTGTCCAAATTTCCCATTGTGGATCAATATCAACCCATAGTACAAATTAATTGTAACCATAACGCAAATTAATTGTAACATGTGTTTTGCTTAGTATCTTAAACCATAGAATTAGGGGACACGTTCCTGCATATATAATAATAATAATAATAATAATAATAATTATTATTATTATTATTGTAGGGATGATAGATCCAGTAGTACATATTGGGCCGGGAGCCCGGTCTGAGGACGCCTAATAGTTCGAGGACGGTTAAATGCTGTCATAAAAGTTCGAATTAGTGAATGAGGAGATGGGGTTTGGTCATAAGAGTCCAAGAAGGTGGTCCGAGGAGGATTACCTCATTGGCTAAGCAAAGCTGAAGTCCGAAAGTATGGTTTGCCATTTAGGGCAATGTTTCAGGAGATTCTATTGATAAGGATACACATCATGAAGGTAAAGGACAAAGGGGAATTATGAAATATCTAAGAGAAAGCTACTGCCACCGCATTAAATTTTCTGTAGCTAACTCTCTAGCCGCAATAAAGAGGAAGTGATACCTGAACAATAATTTTCAGCCTTACAGCTACTTCCAAAGACTTTAGGAAGGTGCTGATGGGACAAGGATTAGCACCAATAATTTGATTTACATGTGGAGAGTGGAGATGAAATAAGGAAAGAGTATAAAAGAGAAAGAATACCCTGAGAGAAAGGGGAGGAAAAAAAAAGAGAAAATTATTGTAGTAATAAGAACGGTGTTTGTAATCATATTCAAGGGATATATACAAGAACTGATCTCCTCGGATTGTACTGAGGACGATTTTTCTTTGAATTAAACTATTTTATCTTTGCTTCTTTATCATCTGGGCCAACTATAGTTGCATCATGATTCATTAAGGCTTAGTTTTTAAACTCATTCTCTATAAATTCATTGTATTGGGCTCTTTGGGCCTAATTCCTTTAACCCTTTGGGCTGAGGAACCAAATCTTGCCCTTACAATTATTATTATTATTATTATTATGAAATGTTGTGGGACACAATTTTTGTTACAACTCTAAATTTATCGATTGTAAGTACATGAGAAAATATAGTTAGCTCATTTGAAAGTGACGACCCATCACTTATTGTCAACCATTTCGTCAAGTTGTGGCAAATGTTAAGAGCATTAGCATTAGTAGTGCCAAAATTTTTAGTTTTTGACACCACAAAAAATTACTTTATCTATTTTACTACCTCGCTTTACAAAAGACCTAACATTATTAGTTTTATTTTAGTATTCAACACATTCAAATAATATAAACAACACAATAAATAATAACCACAACCACACCCAAAAGGAAATAATCATTATAATAATAATAAGAGAACAAATAAAATATATATTTTAAGTATAACATCTAAACTACGGTGCATAGCCAAAGATGGCTATGCATTTTAGAGAGCCAAAAATTATACCTTTAGCTCCACTAATGCAACCCTATTTTTCTAATATTGGTTGTTAAATTTGGCAATATGGCAATTTGAGTCATTTGACACCACCAATGCTAATGCTCTTAGTGGTAGAAAATCTTTAGTTATATTTCACAAGAGTTTTAATGTTTAAACTGTAAAGATAATAAGATAAATTGTTTGATTATATACATTATACTCTTTAATATTTTTTTTAAAGAATATATATGTAGATTAAAATTTAATAGTTATGTTTTCAAAGTATTAATAATAATTTATGAGAAAATTTTAGTACCATGAAAGATCACTAAAAAATTTAATTTAAAATTAATTATTTATGATTTGGAACTACGAAAGAATGAAGGGTACAACTTTATATAGTTAGAGGCTAGAAAAGAGAGCTTTATTATAGTTAGCTTGGCCCTTCCTAGTAAAAATTCTTGACTCCGCCACTACTTATAAATAAAGCTAAAATCTTCCTAAATTTAAATACTCAAAGTAGTCATATCATAAAGAGAGATTAAATATAGGAGTGATATTGAGTATGCACCTTCCATTTTGCGGCTTTCAACAGGTATTTTAGGGTTGGCTAAGTAAATGACATATATATATATATATATATATTAAGCCAAAGCTAAGAGAAAATATAATTAGAGTCCAATTTTGCGTCAAATGTTCCATTTAATTTTTTTAATTTCTATGTCAAGTGAATTATTTGGTACAAAAATCGAAGAATCCAAATCCAATTAGATTCTAAATTTGAGTTTAATTTTGCTTCACTTATCCCATCTAATTTTTAAATTTTGTAACAAGTGAATTATTTGGTACAAAAACAGAAGAGACCAAATCTAATTAGATTCTAAATTATATATATATATATATATATATATATAATGAGAAACCATTATACATTTTAAAAATCTATGACTTAAAAAAAGTGTAAATGGTAACTTTTACATCAGGTATAATTTAAACTTATATATATAATTGTGATTGTTTTTAATTGTACATGTGCATATGCACAAATAATTTACAAGTTTCTTTGTAAATTTAGAGAAGTCTATTTGTAATAAGAAAGTTTCAATGTATTTGTTTTTAATATTAACAGTAATCATTTGTGTGTAATCAAGGATGAAATCAAGATCCATTGAGCAAAATAAAGTAATTTAAATATTTGTCCGACAAAAAATTTATCAAATAAGTTGTAGACAATCAAATCTTCGTTTGTACACCATATAAGAAAGGAAAGCAACCCTAATATCCTAGACAAAAAGACGGCCACAAATCTCATTGAGGAAAACGTTAGGAAAGCCAAATAGTTTTTCATCCTCTCCAGTTGTCATATACTTAAGAGGGGTTTACCACTGCAAATACAAGATGACCACTTGTTTTATTGTGAAACCATAGAGACTGACAGACCGTTGCAAAATCTTCAAGTGGCCTTCAAGCAAAGAGAGATTGGTTTGGCGGTCGGTGATTAACTTGTGGCATTGAATCCAAACAGGAAAATTAACTACAAGACTTCCTAAGCTCCCAGAGTGCTCTATATATAAGCCTTTTGTTATTTTATCTTTTAAAGAGCAGAGAATTAGATTAACACAATGACATTGAGACGTTTCTTAATTTAATTGCTGACAAGAAAAGCTTCATCGTAATATATATATATATTTGAAGATTTGGAAGTTAGAATACTATTTATCGGGAGAGTAGTAGGACCTTTGATGATGTTGAACATCATAATCATATAATCAAGAAAATGACTTTGAGAGGTATAAGAGTGTGGAAGGTAAAAGTATAGTATTTTTTTTTTTTTTAAACTAGACTTTCTACTTTCTAGTACTTTAGGCTTGAGAGACCCGAAGGATTCAATGCTAATAATCTCGGACGATTTAGTTTTGATAGACTTGATGGACAAGACATTGAGTTTGGAAGTGATGGAAACCTCAATGACAAAATATATTGGGAGATTAGATGTGACAAAAGAGAAGCATTTGCTATTTCCACGAGCTTGAAGAGCAAATAGACGTGAATTTAGTTGACAATGGATTTATAAGTGTTGCATTATTTGATAGGAATTTGCAAGGGGCAGCCGGGCAGGGAACATGAGGAATCCCTATTATGTTTCTAGCATATTGACTCGGCTCCAAAAGGGGAGCCTACAATCCATTCAATCAAGTCATCACCATCAGGCAGGAAAAATATACAAAAAAAAAAAAAAAAAAAACTCAACAACAAAAATGACTAGTAAG
This sequence comes from Quercus suber, assembly GCF_002906115.3. Lineage (NCBI taxonomy): Eukaryota > Viridiplantae > Streptophyta > Magnoliopsida > Fagales > Fagaceae > Quercus > Quercus suber. The sequence continues at coordinate 515,391 of NW_027069541.1, forward strand.
ACTAAAAACAAAATTAAGCTCAATTAACTAATTTTAGCCAAAATAAATAACCTGCCCTTTAAAAAATTCGAAACAAAAATAATTTTGTTGTTACGCATCAAAAAAAAAAAAAAAAAACACTCAACAGCTAAGTAGCAGAATCAGAGGTTAAAACCGTTACACATAGCCAACATCAAAACTGTCTCCCCTAACTCAAAGTTCTGGATTTGTCCCTACCATCGAGCTTAAGGAGGTACAACATGAGATGCCAAGTGGCAGTGTGAGACAATTCGTGCTTAGAGTTGTCAAATGAGTTGCACAAGAGGATGACCAAGAGTCGCATGTGCGCCACAAGAATGGACAGCGTTTTGATGATCAATCACATTTGTGAGTTCATTTCTGCAAAGTGGACTATAAATTTCCAATGAACTACGCAACGCACCAAGCACAGTCCTTTACAATTTAAATTGCAATAAATTTCAAGAAAGTTTTTGCAGCATGCCCCCTAAAAGTTTATTTTGCTTTGATGCTTAAAGATTTAGCCCACAGAGTATAGACCAAACAATCAATTTTACAATTTACAACCGGTAAGGTGGTAGATTATGATTAATGCAACATATTAAAAAAAAAATTTAGCGTAATTATTGAAATAGCTTTTATTGTAATTATATAATTCAATTATAATCTGTGTAATTATAAAATTTGATACGAATTTTGTTGTGACTCTAGACTTTACCTCTAGGAGCCAAAAAAATTACCAAAGTCAAAGTTTCCATTCAATGCACCAGATGCCAGTGTGTCCCCTTGAAGAGCTTGACCCATCATCAATACAGTTCGCACCAATCCTGAATTAATTGTTCTTCTGTGGCTGCTGAATTGGTGGGTACCCATATCCTGGTTGAGGCTGGTAAGGGTACCCATAGGGCTGAGGCATATAATAAGCTGAGGGTGGTGGTGTATATGACTGGTAAATGATAATGGTATGGTGGCATTGGATAATACCCATGTGAACAAAAATATGGTGCACTAGGCTCTACCACTTGTAGACCAAGACCATGTATAGTTCTAGGCACATCCTTTAGCAAATGTGGAACAGCCACAATCTTGCAAAACTTGTGGGAAAATTTCAACATACCCTCTATATATATTTCCAGAGGGTTTTGTGACCTGGTACATAGCAAGCTGCATGGACTTGCTTGCTGTGTCCCGTAGAGTTGAGAAGCTCTTTGATGGGAACGTTGACTTCACTAATATTATCTTTGTTGCCATGGCTGCAGCCTGCAGGGGTCACAGATGAGTTTGAACTCGATGGTCAAGTTGTTTTGCTGGGCTGGTGACTCATAATTGATAATGAAGTTCATGGGATTTGAGGGTTGGTTCACATTGGTTATGGCCAGAGAGTACTATTGAGACGACCACAGATTTGTCCATATTGGGGAAACGGTTCATATCTGTGAGGTCTTGGACAGTGATATATGTCTGAGATTGAGAAGATCTGGAACTCCTCTATCTCTGAGTTTCGAGAGGAAGAGTGAGGAGCTTTGATTGGCAAAGAAGTTTACATTAATTGCTCTACAAGGTCAAGCTTTAATTATTGTAACTTCTTAACGTGTGGAATGATTGCCAACCTATTTCTAAGAAATTAACTATTCCACTCGACTATTTATTTAAGTAGATGGTTTTGGCATTTTGCTAACAATTCTAAGGAACTATTCAAATTCGTGACTTCCACAAAATTAATTGACATTATTATTAGGAAAGTTCCTCTAACACTGCATGGTCATTGTCATTCTGTTAGGGGGAAAAAAAAGGAATTTTGCAAGTGTTTAGATGGCTATCTTTGAACCAAAATTAAAGTGGGATTTACATCTCCTTTGAGACAATTTTGAGTTGTGACGCATTCTCTTCTATAAGGAAATTAATATCATTTGATTACTTACCCAAAAGTATTAATGAGTAAACGAATAAGAAATTGACTCCTACTAGATATAGGCCTGTGCATGCCTTGCACGGATTTTCTTTTAATTTTCATTTTTTAAAATAATATGAAGTAAATGATATTTTCGTTAAAAATTCTTCATCTTATGTAGTGCTTAATAATGATATTTTTAAATATTATGAAGTAAATGATATTTTTAAATGATATTTTTTTAAAGAAAATATATTAATCATAATTAAATTAAATTTTGTAGCTATTTTTCAATGGTCTTAATAATGCCAATCAAATAATATGATATAAGATTTTATGATAAAATTTATCAATTTTATGTAATATATTTACATAAAATAAAATTCATTGAACACAAGAGATATATGTAAGTATAATTCAAGCAAGTGCAAGTGCACATGGAAGTTAATTCAAAATTTCACGTCAAGTTTAATTGAGTGATATACCTAAAATTTTTTTCTTCTTCTAATATCATTTTTTGATTTTCATATTCAATTATATTTTTAGTTCCTTAATTTTTTTTAGTTTAATTATTGATATAAATTACAATCTTTTTGTTTGATTTGTTTTTATGTATAATATGACATACATATGATTTTAAAATATTAATCGACCACAAAAAGTGTGAGTTAAAATGGATAAAATTTTGCCTAAATAAATATACATATAGTATTGGATATTGCAAAGAAAAAAAAAAAAAACTTGCCAAAGAGCCACTAGCTTGACCAAGAAAATTACTAATAATGTGTAGTATATTTTCTTGAATAAAAGGTAAACTTATTTTTTTTTTATTCCTTTTTAAGAATTTTACAATCTTGCAAATTTGAAACAAGACTTTTAATACCGATATCTTATAGTAAAAGTGTATAGATAATGCTTCATGAACATTTTTTGGAATTTTCGTTTTACGCGTATACCCTAGGCTTAGGCCAATTAGGCCATTGCCTAGGGCCCCCTTGCTAGAGAAGGCCACAAATTTGGGGGAAATTTCTTTTAATTTTTTTAAAATTTTTTATGTATAAATATTTTTGAGAAATATTAAAATATTTTAGTTTACATCTTTTTTCATTATTAAGAAGGTTCAAAGAATTAAGTAATGTTAGAGATAGAGATAAGACAAATTTAAATAAATAAGTCTTACAAATAGATGTATTACTAATTACAAGTAATTCAAATAGGAAAATGTTAAGAATACTATAAATTTTACTACATAACTTTTATTCATTTAATTATTTTTATACAAAAAAAATTATACTATAGTCTAATCTAAGTGTATATGTGTATGAAACTCTCTTTTAGAGACTTAAATCTCGGTCATTTCCCTCCGCACCCCACAAGAACTTATTCTTGTGGAGTGATCATTGCACCAAGGGTGCGTGGTGGTCTCCATAACTTTTATAATTTAATGTGACAATGAAATATGATAGGTAGATTTCAACAAACTATTGAATGCATTTTTGAACGACTATTTATGATTGGTTATATATCTTTGTAATTCTCATGTAGTAAATTTTATAATATTTCTAGTATTTTTGCAAGCCTCATATCATTGATCACATTCATTACAATATCAATTTGTAGTAAAATTTGTTATAACTTTAGCATTTTCTAAAAAAAAAAAAATCATATTAAAAAGTAAAAAGAATGGATTTAAAAAAAATTATTATATAAAATGCTAGTTAAATATTATTTAAGTGATAATATAAAGGTCTCATTTGAATATTTCGCCTCCGAAATGCTTAGGCCGGCCCTGTACATGTACAATTATGCAGTAAGCTGTAAGCCAGTAATCATTTATATCTTTCTCATATATAATTTGTTAAGCATATAAAAAGTAAAAGGGTAATAAACGAGAGACACCTAGCAAAAATGAAATTATGCAGCCAAAGAAGAGGAAATTCGACACGAATCTAAAACAAAATTGTTCAAAAAAAATTTGTACCTGAACATTGTTGATATCTATTAATGTTCCACTTTGAATTTTCTCAAAAAATTCTGATTTGGAGCCTAATTTTCTTTCATTTAAGCAACGAAAAGAGAGAAAGTACAGTAATGATAAATAGATGAAAAACAAATATTGGCAAAATAATTGATTTAAAGTTAGGAAAATAAAAATCTTTATGAAGTTTTCATCTTCACTTATATGGGCAACTTTGCCTTCATAGTGACTCGTTAAGGATGACAAATACTTTCATGGTTATGGCATAATTTTAGCTCTAGAAGCATTTTAGACTGAAGGACTTTGTGCTTAATATATATTCTTTTCAACTGCCTCATAGGCTAACCAAAAAATTCATTGAAAAGTAATATATTAATTGAAGACAATTTCCCAATCCGTTAAATCCAACATTTCAAATTCCACACTCTTCAAATCAGTTTTTTTTTAGATACAGCCTTGGGGGGCATATTATTGAATAGCTAAATAATCAGATACAAAAGTTTTATGAATATCAAGAGGAACAAATTTCATTCAAACTAAGATAGAAAAAGAAAGTCTTATTCCCTCGGCTAAAGTATGAGCTAAAATGTTGCCTTGCCTAAATGTACGGGAGAGAATAGCTCTAATAATGAGCTAGTTGAAGATAGAATGTCTTTAATAATATGACTAGAGGAAGAATGAGATAGCTTTCCACTCCGAATACATTGATAAAAATTCCGAAGTCTCCCTTGAAGATTGAACTGTGCAGATCCAATTCCAAAAGAAAAAGTATTGATCTTCTAGCAGCAAGAGTTTCTAAAATTACCACTGAAGATGGCATAGGGATAATCTCGAATAAAGCTGTCATAACCTCTCCGTGAGAGTTGCGTTTTGAGTTTTCAACTTACCAGCACCAGGAGGCTTCCATATAGGCTTACTTGGTCGAGGACATCCAGGTTTAGTCTGGCATTTAATCAATTGAATGTTATGAAGAAAACAAAAAAGTTTGCCTACTTGTCTAAATGACTTTCCAAATCTTTCTCAAAAAAAAATGACTTTCCAAATCCATTGTAAGAGCTCCATCAATTCTACCGTTAATGTTAGCATCAAAAGCGCTAAATTAATTTAATGAGAGGATTTTTAGGATCTACTCTAATGAGGTAATAGTACTGGGCAAACAAAAGAGAAATTAATGGCAAACACAATAAGCCTCATTTCACAACTGTTACTACTGTTTTAAATTGAAAAATTGTACGAATTAAACCAAAAATGAACTTACGTACCTAAAAGACTACAAAAAAAGTAAGTTAATAAAACACCTGTCCTGTAAATTCAACACCTTGACTTGCCTTGGACATGTGTTGTTCTCAAATATTGACACGTCACTATTTTGTAGGATTTGCTGCAACTTAATTTGTTGCAAATCCTTGCCTTTTTTTATTTTTTATTTTTTTTTTATGTATTGTGTTTATTTATTGTTCAATATTTTTAAGGCATGTCTATTGTCCATTGTCACATTTTTTTTCATCTTAATGTGTAACTAATTTTGATAATATACTACTACTAGTTGACAATTGCTAACTCGTGCTATGTACTAAATAAAAAAAAAAAAAAAAGATAATTAGTTAATTTCACGTTAAAAGAAAAAGTTAAAAGAATCAATAAGAACTTGTTTACATCATTTTCCATAAATTAACATTCCATAAAGTACATAACTTTCCTCCGCCATTAGGTTGTGTTTGGTTGGAGGTGAAATAGGGTAGATGGAAAATAATGGAGAAAAAATAGGAGAGAAAATGTGTTTGTGTATTGTTTGATAAGGAGGGGGGAAAGAAAATTTTTGGGTGGAGCCTAGGCATTTTCCACCTAGGCGCACACAAAATTTGTCTCTCCAAAATAGAGAGAACAAGCATGAAAAGCTTGTTGCTTGGCCAATTACCATATTGCCCCAAATTAAGTCTCACTTACACTCCTCTAGCACGTAAAATACATCTGATATCTCTCTCCCAAATGCTTCTCTTTTGTTTCTTCTGCATAGCCACAACCACATGAAACAATCAAAGTATCAAACAACATGTGCAACTCCAGTTTTGTACTTTCCTTTCATTTTTTTAATTTAAGCCACTAATATATCATATATAATATATTATATTATATATAACAATAAACGGAAATAATATAATGAGTACAAAATAATAATAATTAATATATTATATTATATATAATGTTATTTTATTAATTTTAATTATTAATAGTTAATATTGTCTTCTTCGTTAATGAGTACAAAGAAATTATATTTTACATATTATGTACTAAGGACATAATAGTAAATTTATATAAATTACATTTTCTATCCTTTCACTTTTCTCCACAACCAAACAAAAAAGATTTTTATCCTTCCACTTTTCCATCCCTCCAACCAAACACACATCAAGGAAAAACTAAATCTTTTTTATCATCTCACTTTTCTGTCATTCCACCATTTTCTATTTTTCCACTTTTCTATCCTCGCAGCCAAACGGACCCTTAGAGCGTAAGAACTTGTGTCATAAACATGTAAAGAATAACGAATATACATAAAAATGTTTATATCTCAAGAAGAAAGAGAGAGAGAAAACAATTCAACCTTTCAAATGCAAATTATGTTGCTATTTGGCTTTAGGTATCTCTAAAATTAACCTTTCTTGTAACTTTATAAAAGCTTGAAATAGCAATATAGAAAACTTAAATAGCCACAATTATCATGAATCAAATATTGTCAAAAGCATAAATGGATAACAAACCAAATCTAGTTTATTGAATTGTTTGAAGCTAAAGGCGATAATATTGTAGCCCTGTAATCAATAAGATTTTTGTGAGAATCAATTCATGGGCAGGAAATGTTTTGTCATTTGATGGGAGACTTCAACTAATCCGAACATCGATCTAGTAAGTGTTGTATTGTTGTTTGGTAGTCACATCTATTGGACTAGCATGTTTGTTCTACCTACAAAGATAATCAAGCAGACTGAGAGATGGTCCTGGTTCAACATGTTTCTATGAAAAGGCACCGATTCCTCGGCTTTTGGTGCTAAGTTTTTCATTGAAGTGTCTAATTAATTGCCCATTTGCCTTTACTGGGTGCCAATCAATCATTATTTCTCTCATAAACCATGATAGGGTGGTACACCAACAACAATGCATATATAGTAATATAGACATTAAAAATGCCTCTAATCATAGTATTATATAGATGTCAAGGTGGCCTACAAATACTAAAGGTCTTATAGAATTATTTTCTTTCAAAAACTACAGCTACTAACCTTAGAGATCAACATTGATAACATATATTAAAAGAGACAAATACATTGAAGAATGGAACATCAATTTAAATATAGGAAGAAGCATTATCAATAGCAGTACCTTCATCCACCAATTCCTTGCAATTTCATCACCTTCAACTAACTTGAAAGTCCATCCCTCAAGACTTGAAGTCTCCCACATCTTCTAAAACTAGGTTGCTTCAAGAAGATTTATTTTGAAACAGTGCGTGTGAGCGTTATTGACAACTATAATCAAATGGCAATCCATTAATAAACAATCGAAACAATGCTGTTAGACGTGGAATCTATGATACTCATGTTTAACATATTCTAAATCACCATATTTTTTAACAAAAATAAATAAAACTGTCTCACGGTACTGCCCCATAGCGCCACCTCGTCAAGCCAATCCACCGTCCTTCCATTCACTAAATTGTGGTAATTAACCGGTATCTCTCTTTTTCCCTCTCCCTTTGTCGCCCCTCTCTGCTGTCGAAGATAGCAATTAGCAAGCAGTAACTATGAATGTGAATGGATATTAGTGCTGTACACAGATATTGAAAGATGTGGCTGAACATTAATTGCTAGAGTATTATATATTTCTTATAACTTTTAAAAATTAACTAGCCTCATTACACGTGCAAAAATGAGACTTATTTTTTATTTTTTATAGTGTCATAATTTTTAATTCAGGTTTTAATGTTTTTTCATTAATATTACGTATTTAGAACTACTAATACAACTAGAGTGTCATGAGGTTAGCTCCAAGAAATGAACAAATATTACATGTTTATTTTGTAGCAAAAAAAAAAAAAAAACTGTGTTTTTATTTTATATATATATATATAATTTTTATTTTGAGAATTTAATTTATAAGTGGATAAAGCAATTTGAAAATCAATGGGAAGAGTGGCCCTATTTTTTTAGCCAATGTTTTAATGGGAATTAAAGTTGTATTTTTACCGGATCGTCTTTTAGTTTTGTCTCTACTTAAACATAGGAGCATTTTTGAACTAAAAAAAATGAGATCCCAAATGGAGAAAGCGCCTTAAATAGTAGTGTGTGTGTATATATATATATTATTGTTCTTTATATAGATTTTGAGGTAAAGACAAACTTTTGTATAATTGTTCATTTTATTTGACTTCACCCAAACAGTAATTTAGGTTTTGTATTTCACACGTTTTCAAGAAAAAAAAAATTGTTTTATAAGTAATTTATTATATCCAATCTTTAGGTTTTAAAATTTTTGAGTAATTGATGGGGAAATGGAAATCATCCAAGATTGATGATATTTTAAGAGAAAAAAATGTTCAAAATTTTTAAACTTTAAAAACTACTTTACAATATTTTATCCAATTGTTGAAACTTTAGATATGTTAAGGAGTTCTCTCATGCTCTCACACATGTGAAGCAGTGTGGAGTCTTGCGCTCAGCCTGCAGGAGTAACTGACCTCCCCTCTATGGTGAGGCCAGTCTTGGTACCCCCCCCCCCCTCTCTCTCTCTCTTTGAGAAAGTGAGTAGGGGCAATGAAAATACTGATGGCGGAAGAACTAGAGGAGCTGTGGAAAAAGTTAACTATTACAGAAGCAAAGGATGAAGATATTAAGTTGGGAAGCAATAGTACAAGGGCTGTGAAGGACATTGGGAAAAACTATATGGTCATGAAGATACTCACCCAATGCGCTATCATTTTGGAGGCCCTAAAAAAGAACATGAGAATGTTATGGAAGCCAAACAAAGGAATGCAAATCTTCGAAATTGAAGAGGACTTATTCTTGGTCGAGTTCGACTACGAGAGGGATAAGAAAAAAGTAATGGAGATGTGCCCATGGAGCTATGAGAAACAATTGGTTCTAATTAGGACTTTGAAGGTGAGTTGGTCCCCAAGGAGATAAAACTAAAATGGGTCCCCTTTTGGGTTCAAATCATCAATCTTCCCTTGAAATGCATGACTAGAAAGCCTAGATATGAGATTGGGTTGAAGATCGGAGTGGTCTTAGACGTTGACGTCCTGGAGAAAGGAGTGCAGTGGGGAAAATTCCTAAGAGTAAGAATACATCTCGATGCCACAACAAAGCTCATAAGAGGGAAGAAGGTTTCGATTGAAAAAGGAGAAAGCAGATGGGTTTTCTTCAAGTATGAACATTTGCCTAACTTCTACTACCGGTGTGGAAGGTTAGATCATGGGGAAAAAGATTGACTGGAAAGAAAGGAGGGGGAACATCATGGTGAAGAAGAAAGGAAGTAGTACGGTGTGTGGCTGAGAGGGGAGCCAGGAAGAAGCACTGGGAGAGACTATGGTAGGATGGGAGAAGAAAACACGCCGGAAAAAGGGGACGAACACAAGGAACCCGCAATTGAGACACCGACACGTGTAAAACTCTGACTAAAGGAGAGCTCGGTGGTAGGTAGGCAGCACGTGAGTGAGCAGACCCGTGTCAAAAGGTTGGTACAAGCAACGGCCACGCTGAACCTAGAGAGACGGGTTAGAAGGTGGAGTCATATCAAAAGGTGGAGATATTTCACGAAAATGGTAAGGTTAGTTCTTCAAAGGAAAATGTTGAAGATAATCTAATCAAAAGTGGGAAGGATTATCTGAAGAGCATGCTGAACGCAAAAGATGTGGAAGATGATATGCAATGGAAGAAAGTGCTAGATGATGTGATTGGTGTAAAGTCCGAAGAAGGGAGAAAACACAAACAAGAAATAAGTAGTAAGGGCAGTGCAAAAAAAAAAAAATCAATATTGGGTTGAGACTGAGTCAAGCCCATTAGCAATGAGCTACGACCAAGATAACGGATGGACTACGGAAATATTAGGCCCAAAAAGTGGGCACTGGAAATGCCTAGCTTGACAAGTGAAGGAAAATGGCCCTAAGGTGGTAAGTGACCCAATAAGCCAAAAGAGAAAAGGTGAAGCACCTGTAATAGAGTTGGACCCAAATGTAAAGTGCAAAAAATGGGCGAAAGGCAAGGCACACTCAAAGAATACCCTTGATGAAGAAAAGAAAATGGTTGGCGATGTGGCAGTGGCTGTGATGCAGCACCGCCCAACCCAATGACCGTACTAGCTTGGAACTATTGGGGTTTGGGGACTTCGCCTGTAGTTCGTATGCTCACAGAAGAGGTGAATAAGAAAAACCTCGTTTTGGTATTTCTAGTAGAAACAAAAGCAAACATGGACAGGATGAAAGGATTTCAGAATAAGTTAGGCTTCACTCAGGGGATCATTGTCTCTAGCGATGGTAGGAATGGTGGGTTGGCTCCTTTGTGGTGGGAAGGAAGAGACATCAGATTCAAGAGCTGTTCTCATTCCCACATTGATGTGGCTGTTCATGGTGTTGGCAATGGAAGCCCTTGGATAGTAACAGGCTTCTACGGACACCTCGATACCGGTAAAAGGTACACATCCTGGCAATTACTTGAAACACTCAATGCATAATGTGAGATGCCATGGCTGGTTTGTTGTGATTTTAATAAGATTGTACATCCTGATAAGAAGGTGGGATGGAAAGATAGAGACGCTGCCCAAATGGAAGCTTTCAGAGAAGTGTTGGGCAAATGCAGCCTAATCGATTTAGGTTTTGTGGGACCAAGGTTTACTTGGAGTAACGGCAGATTTGGTAAACAACGAACTTTCATCCGTTTGGACAAAATGGTTGCAAATGAAGCTTGGTCTTTAGTTTTTCTGGAAGTAAAGGTTCACCATGTTTCCATGTCATCCTCAGATCATTGTCTCCTTGCCCTGTTTCTGAATAAGGACCACCATCAAAGAAGAAGAAAGAAACGCTTCTTCTTCGTAGCAATGTGGACTCGAGAGGAATAGTGCAAGGAGATGGTTGAATTAGCACGGGACCCTTAAAGGGATGATTCGACTCTGCCAATTCAAGAAAGACTAGAAAGATGTTAGAGGTAGCTTCAGCAGTGGAACCAAAATAGCTTTGGGAATATATACAAAGGACTAAAGTAGAAACAAAATCGCCTTCAACAGCTCGAGTCCCTTAACCTACTTCACAAAACGGCAGAGGAAATTCAGACCCTAAAAAAGGAGATTAATGAACTGTATACCAGGGAAGAGATTATGTGGAATCAGAGGTCACGGGTTTTGTGGTTGCAACATAGTGACAAAAACTCCAAGTTTTTCCATGCTATAGCTAGCCAAAGAAGACAGAAGAATAAAATTGGGGGACTGATGAATGCTATGGGTGTTTGGCATGAAGATCCGGAGATAACAGAGAGGATGATCCTGGATTACTTTAAGTCCATTTACTGCTCTAACCAACTGACTAGGTTTGATGAAAGTCTAGATGCTATGGAAGAGAGAGTGAAACCTGATATGAATGAAGAGCTCCAAAGGGAATTTAAGGCAAAGGAGGTGTAGAAAGCCCTCAAACAAATGCACCCCACCAAGGCATGAAGCCTGGATGGTATGTCCCTTGTTTTTTACCAAAAATATTAGGATATTATTGGCCCCCCTATTACGAATTGTGTGTTGCAGGCCCTTAACACAGGTGTTATGTCGAAGGATATCAACAAGACATACATCTGCCTCATTCCTAAGACAAAAAACCCCTAAAAGATAACAAAATTCAGCCATATCAACCTTTGCAACGTGATCTATAAAATCAACTCTAAAGTCCTTGAGAACAGACTGAAGAAAGTCCTTCATGGTTGTATAGATGAAGCTCAAAGTGCGTTTGTTCTGGGAAGAATGATAACGGACAATGTCATTGTAGCTTTTGAATCCATGCAATCCATTAATTAGAGACGGAAGGGGAAGGAAGGGCTAATGGCAATAAAATTAGACATGAGTAAAGTGTACAACAGGGTTGAGTGGGCATATCTTGAGTCAATGATGAAGAAAATGGGGTTTAGGGATAGGTGGATATCTCTCATTATGATGTGCGTAACCTCTGTGACCTTTTCAGTGCTAATAAATGGTGAGCCAAAAGGATCAATCACTCCTTCAAGAGGCCTCCGGCAAGGGGACCCAATCTCCCCGTATTAGTTCTTGCTGTGTGGGAAAGGTTTGTCAGCAATGATCAAAAAGAAAGAGAGAGAGAGAGGGGTCGATTAGAGGGGTGGCGGCTGCAAGACAAGCTCCAAGAATCTCTCATCTATTTTTGGCAGACGACAGCATCATATTCTGTAGAGCTACAGTGGATAAATGTCAGCAAATGGCTAAGGTGCTGGAAGTGTATAAGGAAGAATCCGGACAAAAACTAAATAGAGATAAAACTTCTTTGTTCTTCAGTCAAAACACAAAAGATGAAATTAAGGAGTTTGCAAAAGGAATCTTTAGAGCCCAAATTATACAACACCATGAAAAGTACCTGGGACTACCCCCACTGATTGGAAGGGCGAAGGAAAAGACTTTTAACAGCATAAAGGACCAAGTTGGGAGGAAGATAGCGAGTTGGAAAGGGAAGCTTCTGTCTAATGCATGAAAGGAATTGTTAATTAAAGCAATGGCACAGGCCACTCCAATATACACCATAAATGTCTTCAAGCTCCCAGACTCACTGTGCTCAGAACTCAACTCAATGATGGGAGGTTTTTGGTGCAGTCAATGTGGAAGGGAGAAGAAAGTGGCATGGGTATCTTGGAAAAAATTGTGCAAACCAAAGGCAGAGGGCAGTATGGGGCTTAGGGACCTAAAAGCCTTTAACTTAGCCGTCTCGCTAGGCAAGGATGGAGGCTACAACAAAATCCCAACTCACTGGCCCATAGAGTTCTAAAGGCTAAATATTTCTTGGACTCATCATTCATGAAAGCCCAACTGGGGAAAAAGCCATCATACATATGGAGGAGCATCATGGTGACAAAAAATATCATCAAGGAGGGATCTTGGTGGGTGGTTGGTGACAGAAGAAGCATTGAGATATGGAACGCGAGATGGCTGCCTTCATCAGAATCAGGCAAGGTAATAACCACAAGAACTGCGATGGGGCTTGGTGAAAAAGTAGCATCTCTTATCAGCCATGAGAAAGGGGAGTGGAGAACTACGCTAATATATCAAGCACACCTTCCTCCTTTATGAAGCCAAGGAAATACTGAGCATCCCCTTCGACCTTTTGAACCCGGCAAACTCCTTAGTTTGGGCTAAGACACTAAATGGATACTTCATAGTAAAGAAGGCATATAGGACAGCGGTGAAATGCCTTACTGAAGCAAAAAGAGGCGAGGAAGCACTTGAGTGTTCGGACAAATCTAGGATGACAACAATCTAGAGGATCATATGGGGCCTCCAATGCCCAAACAAAATAAAGCATTTCTTATGGAGAGCAAGTAGAGATATACTCCCCACTAAGAAGTGCTTAATGCATAGGAAGATTATGAAGGATGATTGTTGCGATGTTTGCGGAGAAAGTGAAACCTCTGGCCATTGTCTTTGGAGTTACATAAGAGTGAAAGAAACGTGGAAGGGGTTGGGTTTTAATATTGATAACTCTGTTCCTCCTTCCAAAGGAGTTCCTAGATGTTTTTTGGCTTTTGCTAGAATCCTTGGGTGACAAAGATTGGGAGTTTTTTGCTATTGTGGCCTGGTGCTTGTGGAACAATAGGAATACAGTTGGGCATGGGGGAGCTAGTAAACAACGTAAAACCATCGCAGAAGATGCAAGGAGGTATCGGGAGGAAGTTTGGACTACTGTGCCGCCCAAATGCCAGTTGCCTAGGCCAATGTTTAATCACAAACATTGGTCCCCTCCTCCACAGGACTGGTATAAGGTGAATGTGGACGCTTTTATTTTTAAGGAACAAGGTACGTGTGGAATCAGTGTGGTCATCAGGAACAATAAGGGGCAGATAATGGAGGCAATGAGCAAAAAAGTGGAGTTCCCTTTGCGAGCATTAGAAGCAGAAGCCAAAGCTGCTGAAGCTGGCATTCTCCTTGCGTGGGACCTGGGTTTGAAGGATATTATAGTAGAAGGGGACACCCAAATGGTGATACGAGCTCTAAATGGAGTAGTTGCGCCTGCCATCCCAATTTTAAAGATAATCGAAGGCTCCAGGAGTCTTGCAGATGTTTTGCTCTAGGAAAGTAGTCCACATGAACAGAAAGAACAATACAGCTGCTCACCTACTCGCTAGAGATGCTAGGAACGTAAAAGAATGTGTAATCTGGGTTAAGGAATCCCCACCCTGTATTGAGAATCAAATCGTGAATGATGTAATTGCATTGGATGTTAGTCCTTATTAATGAAAACTCTGGTACAAGTTGACTATCAAAAATAAATAAAAAAGATATATTAAAATTAACCGACCTCTATACTTAAACAAATAAGTGTTGTTTCCTTAGAATGTAAATCTAAATTACAACCACCATCGGGGTACATGGTTTAGCTTGGCCCCCCAGAGAAATTTGCTACCTCTGTCGCTGCTTATTATACTTTTCATACTTCTCTTTTTGATAAAAATACAATTTCTGCCTTTTCAATAAATAAAAAAAATTAATAAACAATCGAAACTGAATTTAAATAGAGAAAATCAATCACCCCACTAAACATGTGGCATAGTATTCTTAAATTTCACTTTTGATGGTAGTGAAGTTGATGACACTACTAACTATTCAGTACTTGAAGTGAAAAATAAATAAATAAAGGATTGAACCTAAAAGAAAAGGAGGAATAAACCGACTAGAATCGCAACGATAATGGACTGAGAGGGAGTGAATGAATGAATGAGAGCAAGAGATATTGAGCCAAAAGAAGCGTATCTAAAAAAGAGTCAGGTTTTCCAAAGAGTTTGTGTAATATTCATACAATAAAAATTATATCATTTTTAAAATAAAATTGAAGTGTAAAATTCTAGAGGCTACAAAATAGAGGTGGCACACTCTCACGAGGTCAACAAAAAACTAGAGGCTCTGGTTATCTATTCTTTTATTACAATAAATTAATAGGTAAAGGAATCAGAAGAAAGGTAGAGAAGAAACATAAAACTTAGAGAAATGTTATGTTCATAGTATTTTCAAAACACTTTCACAACAAATCTTATATGACAAATTGTTACTTGTTGCTACTAGTGAGAAAGAAAGTAATTTCAATGGTGGATTCAAATTAAAAACTTATAATAACCTGCCAACTAAGATTTGTTGTGAAAATATTGTGAACATAGCACTTCTTTAAAACTTAACATGTTTAGTGCCATATTTTTATTAAAAACTATTAAATAATTGGAGTAATTTAAGAAAACTCATTTACTCTTGAATTAAATACAAATATTTAAGTAATATTCTTTACAAATGTCAAATATGTATAATAGTAATTTAATTATGAGTATTTAAGTAAACTCATTATGATGTGTCAAGTACTTATGACTTGTACAAATAGTTGTTTGCTAAATGTCGCAGTTGTAGATTTACAAACATATTTTGTTATAGGCTTTGCCAAAGGGACACTTGCCACCATTTTATGTATCTACCAGTTTTGAAGATTCATCTTCTATAATATAATAGCATTTGAGCATGCGCTCACGCGTGTGCTCAAATGCTCTTCTATTTTTTTTTTTTTTTTTTAAAGGTTAATAGTTTTCATTCATCATAATTCAAAGTTGCTACATTTTTCAATTACAAAATACCTAAGAGTATGATGAGATTTATGCCAAACATTATTTCACCAACCATTTGAAGTTTCTACATTTTATAATTTTTTTTATTCATAAATATGTGAAGAGAGTAAAATTATCTTATAAGAAGTTCTCATTAAATTTCTCTCTTGTAATTTGCATGGGCCTCCTATACCTAAATTAAAGCCACCCAAAAAAGACATATAACAAAAATATAACGATAGATAATAATTCAACTTGTAACATAATTACACACATACAAAGAAAGGGCACAACTAAGTAAATTACAAAAATGTGCTAAAAAAAGAATGAAAATTTTCCCTAGGAAGGAAAGCTTGAAAAGACTTTGAAGATAAATTTCTATTACATCAATATTGTAAAATAAAACAAAGCAAACCCAACAAAAAAATCATAAGTCTTGAAGACTTGAAACTCACATAATAAAATAGTCATAAAGTTTGAGGCAATCACCCGCAAAAATTTTAGGATCCTATTGCTTTTCTTTTTTGGAGAAACTTCATGAAAGATAGGAAATTTATTGACCAAAATCAAGATAATGTAAAACAAAAGCCTAATCAAATTATCATTTTGTTGAGACAAAAAGAAGAGAGAGAGAGAGAGAACGTTATAATTTTAAGATGTTCAATGGCCTAGAAATAAAATAAGTAAATAACACGTACACAACAATATAAAAATCACATAACATTGCTAATCTGAAAAATAATCTCTGTTTGACATAATCTACCACTTTTTTTCTCATGGTGTGCCTTCCTTCTCTATGTTAGAAGTTTATGGTGGTTGGCATTAAAAACTATCATATTTTTATAGCAAATGATTGTTGGGAAGTTTTGAGAGTAACACCTACGTGATAAGTGATAACTGATAAGAAGTTTTAATTTATTGTTTTATTTAACATTGAAAAAGTAAATAAGTAAAAAACATGAGTAAAAAACAACACAAAAAAGAGTTTTTGGAGTCGTTTGGTAATGTTGTTCTAGTAACGTTATTTGTATTTTTTGAAAATATGTGTGAGTGAAAAAATATGTAGAAATACATGTAATATTATTTAAACACTGAAAACTGTTGCTCAAAATACTTTACCAAATAGCCCTTTTATTTTTAGAAACATGTAAACTTGTATTTTTTTTTTAGTCTATATTTATCCTAAAAGGAAAAAAAAAAAAAAAAAAACATTCATTTCAATTTTCTAACCAAAAACCTAGAAATAAAATAAGTAAATAACACGTACACAACAATATAAAAATCACATAACATTGCTAATCTGAAAAATAATCTCTGTTTGACATAATCTACCACTTTTTTTCTCATGGTGTGCCTTCCTTCTCTATGTTAGAAGTTTATGGTGGTTGGCATTAAAAACTATCATATTTTTATAGCAAATGATTGTTGGGAAGTTTTGAGAGTAACACCTACGTGATAAGAGAACTAATAAGCAGTTTTAATTTTTTGTTTTATTTAACATTGAAAAAGTAAATAAGTAAAAAACATGAGTAAAAAACAACACAAAAAAGAGTTTTTGGAGTCGTTTGGTAATGTTGTTCTAGTAACGTTATTTGTATTTTTTGAAAATATGTGTGAGTGAAAAAGTATGTAGAAATACGTGTAATATTATTTAAACACTGAAAACTGTTGCTCAAAATACTTTACCAAATAGCCCTTTTATTTTTAGAAACATGTTAACTTGTATTTTTTTTAGTCTATATTTATCCTAAAAGGAAAAAAAAAAAAAAAACATTCATTTCAATTTTCTAACCAAAAGAATACTCAGGTTCCTATATAAAAAAAACCACGGTAATTTTATTAAAAAATACGTATCCTTATCCTTATCCCATATTTCCATGTAGTTTATTTATTTATTTATTATTTTTATGAGATTATTCTATGTAGTTGAAAGAATATCTAGTTATCTATTACTCTTTTTCACTTATCAAAGTAAAATTATTATGTTTTAAAATTTAAAATTTTAGGTTGCTTATAAAAGCTCTCTCTCTCTCTCTCTCTCTCTCTCTCTCTCTCTCTCTCTCTCATTTTTCTTTTTTGCACATGTTCAACTCGAGAAGGTATTTGGTATCAAATGATACCATGTCAGCAGTATCAAAATCCAATAAGTGTCAGACATATCAACAAAAAATAACTAACCCACAAACAAATGAGAGGCATGTGTTAGTGGGTAGTTATTTTTGCACACATGTCTCTAGTTTATTGGATTTTGATATGGATGACGTGGTATAATTTGATATAAAATATTTTTCCTTCAACTCTATCAAAAATAAACCCAAGTTGATATAACCTCAAAAAAATAATAAAAAAATTGTAAGGAGAAGTAGTGCCTAATTTTATGTGATATGGAGAAATGTTATGAAAAAAAAAACTTTAAAAAAAAAAATTTACCTAAAAATTAGGAGTTTTATTTAGAGTCCATAGTTTAAATGGCTTGGAATCCCCTTAAAAATTTAGAGTTTGTGGCTTAGAGTCCATGATTTAAATGGCTTGGAAGCCCTTTAAATGATAGTATAAATATAGATAATAGATAGATAGTGTAGGAATGGCAATGGCAAGGGGTGGGACTGAAGGATGGGATTTTAACCCCCGTCTCGGATGGCTTTGTCATGCCTCATTCTTACCCGGCCCTGTATAATATTCCTTGCCCCATCCCTACCCCTTGGATCTTGTGGGGGCCCTACCTTGTAAAATTTTACTTTATGTTAATTTGCCCCACAATTATTAAATTTTTTTTTTAGTAAAATGTGTTTCATTAATATAAATATACTTGAAATTACAAATAAATTTTTCCCATCAAATAACTGAACCATTTTATCCAAGTTTTTAACAAGACAATATCTTAACAAAAATAAAATTCTTAATACCATGCATTTAAATAAGCTAGTATTGATTTATTTGTTTAAATAGTAGGGATTCAATGTATGAAAAATTTACAATTATAGTCCTTATCAACTCGGGGTAGGGTAGGGCAGGAATGTTTTTTTTTTTTTGATAAACTTCAAAAACTTTATTGAGTCTAGGAATCAAAAACAGTAGAGGAGTCTCCCTTACAGATAGCCTCTAAAGAGGGGAGGAGATCTCCTTAAGAAAAACAAAAACTACAAGAAGAGCATAAAGCCAATTTTGCAGTCTCATGCGTTGCAACATTACAAGTTCTACGGACCTAGGAAAACATAATTGACTCAAAGGAGGATGCTAAGGTACGGATGTTATCGATAGTTGTGTTAATCAGCCAACTTGGGATGAGATTAGGATGGGATTGTGGTTCCAAGCATAACTTAGCGTCTCCTTCAATGATGACCGAGCTCCATCTCTCTTGGATAGCTAGCTGCATAGCCCACAGAATGGTCGTGGCTTCTGCTTGCAAAGGCGAGCAGAGGAGATGCTCTTTGCCCCAAATGAAAATGACGTCCCCTTGGTGATCTCTTGCTACAGCTGCTAGAGCGGATTTGGTGCTACTAAGTGTAGCGTCGACATTGATTTTGATCCAGCTATGAGGAGGGGGAGTCTAAGAAGCAATAGTTAAAATGTCTAAACCCATCCTCGCGGTGGGGGCTGAAATCTCGCCCTATTGGGCAAGGAAAACTTGTGCGGGGTGAAGTGGGAAGGGGAGACTCAAGGTGGGGTGGGGCAAAATTACCATCCTTGAAATAGTGCTCACTCAAACATGACTTAATGTGGTGAAATCATTGAGTCCCACGTATGAAAAGAGTTGGACTTTGGATAGGTTTATATATTAGTTGGCTATTAGTTTGAGCCTTAAGGGGCAACTCACTTAGTGGAGGGGGAAGGACTGACTCAATGGATCTACTCAAAGGGTGCGTGTGTTCTTGGGCTAGGCCTAGTCCATTGAGTGTTAACTTATTATTATTTTTTGGTAAAAATGCAAAATCCATCCCTTATATTTCCACTTAATATCATTCTAATTAAGCTAAACAATGGTTATGTTTGACATTTTTTCTAAATTATTGTTTTTGCAATATCTTAATCGTTTTAAATTCGATATTGGCCTATGAGCAATCATTTTAAAGCGAATTCAATTACCTTCAACAGAGACTTGAATTTATCCCGATCAAATGATCAGATTTTTGGTCAAATTGTAATCAATTGTGGTTTAACCTTGCTTAAACTTTATCAAACTTTGGGGAAGTGTTTGGAAGTATGGATTTTGATGCAAAATAATAGAATTTGATGGTTAGGTGAACTTTTGAGTTCATTTGATTGTCCATTAACTAGGTCAAAGTTTGGTCAACTTAAGATATTTTGGCCATTTTGCCTATGGACCCATAAAATTGGCTATTTCAACGTTCAAATGGGACAAATTTTGACATTTGCTTGATCTCAAGGCAAAAATATAATTTTTGAAATTTAAATTGGGACTGTTGCAAGTAAAGTGAGGGCAGCCAAAATAGAGTATTGACAATCATGAGATTTATACAATGATTTATATTTATACGATAAACTGAATTGAATATATGAGTGAAAATTAATTTTTTAAATAAAATAATAGGTGTTGAATTTATAATTTTCACTCAATTAGTATAAATCATTTTTAACCTATCAGATAGTTAAAAATGTGATAAAATTTTCCTTTGAATATAAGTTTCTAATTCCCAATTCACAATAGATCCTTATAAGGCACATACTTCATTAAGTTCTCTCTCTCTCTCTCTCTCTAACAAATAGAAAAGATATTATAACAGCAAAACAAGCCAGAGAAGGGTTGAACAATCAGCCTTCCATCAAGATTACACTTGCAAAACTTGAAGGACCATAAGAGGAAAAAGAACCAACATAAGCATTCTTTGGAGACCAACTCAAAAGCGCCCGTAATGTTGTATTGGTGAATAATTGTCAATAGATGTGATTGATCAAATTTTTATGAGACTCTCTATCATAGTATTTCCCAGGAATATAACTGATTTTATTTTGAGATAAAGACAGAAAGTATATAGTTAATAACAATTTTTTTTTTTTTTTTTGAAAAAAATTTAATAACAACTAAAAACGAAGTAAAAGAGAAAAATAAAAAAGTAGTATATGTTGGAAGAGATCAAATCTCTAGGATAAAAAGTAAAAACCTTCAAACAATATACTATCAATACAAGGAAACCACCTCAAATTAAGGAGAAGTATCAATGAAAATTTTGAGAAACCAAAAAACCAAAGCTCTCCAAAAGGCAATAATCCACCTCAAAGCTAACAAAGTCGCTCAGGGGAAAATCAAATCAAGAAGAGAAAGCCCACACTCAGCCATGTTAACACAGATGCTCTATTCTATAGCCATGACTGTGGAGGAGCCCATCTGGTGTTATAACTCTAGCCTTGAGATCCAAAACATTTTGGTGCAAAGAAACTTAAGATTTTCAAATTAGCCCAAGGTTGATCTAGACCAAAACTATTCCACAAGGGCTTTTAAGAGCGGTCTACGTACAGAGCCCTGCACCGCAAGGTAGACTCAATACCCATGTGAGGGATGATGAAAACTGCCACAAAAAAATGTCCCCTATACAACTATCATTATTTGACTTTAACATGAGCCCTTACAATCGATCACGATATGTGTACATTACTTATTATCGATAATTTTAAAATAATAATATTGCCATGTATACATCACTTATTAAATCTATTAATTTAGAATTATACAATACTCACTAATAAATTAAAATAATAGATGAATGGTCAAGATTAAGAATATATAATATATAACAAAAGAAAGTCATGTATGGTAGAATGACCCTTAACTCTAATTTAAAATAATTAAAAAAAAATCACTGATTTAGAATTAATTGTTTAAAATACTTAATGTAATGGTACACATTAATAGATTTTATAATAATAAATAAACAATTAAAATTAAGAAGATACGAAACATGACATAAATAACTGTATAACGTATTATGACCTTTAACTCTAATGTAAAATACAAACAAAAAAATTGATTTTTTATAAATCTAAAATTAATTGCTCAAATTCTAAATATAACAAACTAATGATGATCTAATTGACAAAGTAAATTGATTACATTTGTAAAACCTTCATATATTTGATAAAATAGGAAACAACCTTTTAAACTCATCTATAGCTAGTAAAATCTAGAAGCAACTAATCTTACCCACACACTTGAACCAATCGCTCAGTAATCCGGGATTCACTAGAAATAAGAATTTTTCACTGATTTAGAATTAATTGTTTAAAATACTAAATGTAACGGTACACACTAATAGATTTTATAATAATAAATGAACAATTAAGATTAAGAAGATACGACATATAACATAAATAACTGTGTAACATATTATAACCTTTAACTCTAAGGTAAAATACAAAAAAAAAAAAAAAAGATTTTTAAGAAATCTAAAATTAACTGCTCAAATTCTAAATATAATGAACTAATTATGATCTAATTGACAAAGCAAATTGATTACATTTGTAAAACCTTCATATATTTGATAAAATAGGAAACAACATTTTAAACTCGTCTATAGCTAGTAAAATCTAGAAGCAACTAATCTTACCCACAGACCTAAACCAGTTGCTCAAAAATCTAGGATTCACTATAAATAAGAATTTTTTTAACTTGTGTCTAGCTAGTAAAACTTACTAGCAAACTAGTTGTTGGGTAATCTCAAACATTCGCTAGAAAGAAGAATCTTTTAAACTCATCTCTAACAAGTAAAACCTACAAGCAACCAATCACACTCACACACTTGAACTAGTTGTCAGCTATCCAGAATTCACTAGAAAGAAGAATATTTTAAACTCATACTAATCCGAACTAGTTGCCAGGTAATCCAAGACATTCACTAGAAAGAAGAATCTTTTAAAATCGTCTCTAACTGGTAAAACCTACAAGCAACCAATCCCACTCACACACTTAAACTAGTTGCTGGCTAATCCAGAATTCACTAGAAAGAAGAATATTTTAAATTCATACTAATCTGAACTAGTTGCCACGTAATCCACAAGGGTAATCTCAAACATTCGCTAGAAAGAAGAATCTTTTAAACTCATCTCTAACAAGTAAAACCTACAAGCAACCAATCACACTCACACACTTGAACTAGTTGTCAGCTATCCAGAATTCACTAGAAAGAAGAATATTTTAAACTCATACTAATCCGAACTAGTTGCCAGGTAATCCAAGACATTCACTAGAAAGAAGAATCTTTTAAAATCGTCTCTAACTGGTAAAACCTACAAGCAACCAATCCCACTCACACACTTAAACTAGTTGCTGGCTAATCCAGAATTCACTAGAAAGAAGAATATTTTAAATTCATACTAATCTGAACTAGTTGCCACGTAATCCACAGGATATTCACTAGAAAGAAGAATCTTTTATTCTAGTCTGAACTAGTTGTTGCGTAATCCACAAGATATTCACTAGAAAGAAGAATCTTTTAAACTAGTCTCTAGTTAGTAAAACTTACTCACAAGCAGCTAGTTTTAGTTACTAAAACTAGTTACCGAGTAATTCAGGACAGTATTGACAACCTAAATAGTACTCCACACACACACACACACACACACACACACATATATATATATAAAGAAATAGAAAGGGGAAAGTGTAAGAAAAGGAAGGTGAGAGAAAGAGAGACCATAGATAGCAAATAGCAATCATCGAAGACTAGAAGAATTGGTAGAAAGAGGGAAGAGACTGACTGAGTAAGCCCTCTCTAGGACTGAGCAAGGACCCAGCCCACCCGAAAACCCAACCCGACCCGACAGGTTTTAGGGAGGTATGAGAATATTCGGGTCAGGTTTCGAGTCTTAATTTCAGGTTATTTTCAGGTTCGGGTCGGTATTGGATCGGGAGTCGGGTTGTATAAATATACTCTAAACCCGATTTTTTCTTTTGGAAAAAACCCTACTCTATTGTTGTTCTCTCTCCGCCTCCCTCAGGGCCTCGTTTATCTGTGTGTAAGTCATCCTTCCCGCTTTGTTGTGTTTGTGTGTGTGTGATAGTGTTGTTGTGTTTGTGTGTCTAATATTTTTATCTCTGTGTGTTTTGAAAATGGGTAATAGAAGGAGGAATAGGGAGTTTTGGTAAGAGGAGGAACAAGACCCACACACTGTGTGTGAGGTGTGGCCGCCGCAGTTTCCATCTTCAGAAGAGTCGCTGCTCGCAAAAGGACTTGTATGCCTCCTCCTTTCTCTCTCTCTTGTATTAATTTATGTAAATATATATTTGTTTAGTGAATGTATTAGTGGTACTCATTTGTGCTTCTAGGTTTGCTTCTGTTTCAGTTTTTAGGAACTGGGTTTTTGTTATTGCTTGTGGGTTTGCTAAAATCAAAGTCATTTTTTAAATATGTTTTTTGATTTATGATCATGTTTCTTGATCTGGGTTGTTCTTAATTTCTTATAATTTTAATGGGTTTTCATTGTTTTTAATTTTTTCTTTATTGTGTTTTTTTATTCAGTTTGAGCTCTAATCTGATGGGGTATGTGGGTTTTTGTTGTTGTTTATCATTGGTTAGTTGCTTGATCATCTATGAACTTTGTTACTCGTCTGTTACTTGTTTGATCCAGCCTATATGTGTTATTGTCCTCACTTGAATTTATGTTGTAACTTGAATGGTTATTTGTAAAAGTTTGATAGGATGGCTTTTGTATTTGTGATATAGATGGTTGATTATGAAACTGAGTCAAAAAAAATCAAGGCGATCCAAACATATTGAGCTTTTTGCATTGGAGTAAATCTAGTGATTTATAATTGTTTTTGAGTTTTTTATTATGATTAGAGTTCAAGCCTTGGTGCGATAGAGAATTGGTTATTTTAATTTAGTCAGAAAGTAGATAAGAGTGTCAAATTCTCTATTTCTTCTTCTAGCTTAAATTCTTTATATTCCGTCAATTGGTCAATGAGATGTAATCCTATGAAGCACGGGTGCGTTTCGAGACTCGGGTGCGGGTGCGGGTGCGGGTGCAGGACTTGGCAATTTTTGAAAAAGGTGGCTGCAAGTGCGGCGGGACTCAGCAATTAAAAAATTATTAAAAATATTTTTATTTATATTTTCTATTTTTTTACTATTAAAATATTCTTAAAAAACACATTAGATTCACAAAATCAAACATTCGCTAGAAAGAAGAATCTTTTAAACTCATCTCTAACAAGTAAAACCTACAAGCAACCAATCACACTCACACACTTGAACTAGTTGTCAGCTATCCAGAATTCACTAGAAAGAAGAATATTTTAAACTCATACTAATCCGAACTAGTTGCCAGGTAATCCAAGACATTCACTAGAAAGAAGAATCTTTTAAAATCGTCTCTAACTGGTAAAACCTACAAGCAACCAATCCCACTCACACACTTAAACTAGTTGCTGGCTAATCCAGAATTCACTAGAAAGAAGAATATTTTAAATTCATACTAATCTGAACTAGTTGCCACGTAATCCACAAGATATTCACTAGAAAGAAGAATCTTTTATACTAGTCTGAACTAGTTGTTGTGTAATCCACAAGATATTCACTAGAAAGAAGAATCTTTTAAACTAGTCTCTAGTTAGTAAAACTTACTCACAAGGAGCTAGTTTTAGTTACTAAAACTAGTTACCGAGTAATTCAGGACAGTATTGACAACCTAAATAGTACTCCACACACACACACACACACACACACATACACACACACACACACACATATATATAAAGAAATAGAAAAAGGGGAAAGTGTAAGAAAAGGAAGGTGAGAGAAAGAGAGACCATAGATAGCAAATAGCAATCATCGAAGACTAGAAGAATTGGTAGAAAGAGGGAAGAGACTGACTGAGTAAGCCCTCTCTAGGACTGAGCAAGGACCCAGCCCACCCGAAAACCCGACCCGACTCGACAGGTTTTGGGGAGGTATGAGAATATTTGGGTCAGATTTCGAGTCTTAATTTCAGGTTATTTTCGGGTTCGGGTCGGTATTGGATCGAGAGCCGGGTTGTATAAATATACTCTGAACCCGATTTTTTCTTTTGGAAAAAACCCTACTCTGTTGTTATTCTCTCTCCGCCTCCCTTAGGGCCTCGTTTATCTGTGTGTAAGTCATCCTTCCTGCGTTGTTGTGTTTGTGTGTGTGTGATAGTGTTGTTGTGTTTGTGTGTCTGATATTTTTATCTCTGTGTGTTTTGAAAATGGGTAATAGAAGGAGGAATAGGGAGTTTTGGTAAGAGGAGGAACAAGACCCACACACTGTGTGTGAGGTGTGGCCGCCGCAGCTTCCATCTTCAGAAGAGTCGCTGCTCGCAAAAGGACTTGTATGCCTCCTCCTTTCTCTCTCTCTTGTATTAATTTATGTAAATATATATTTGTTTAGTGAATGTATTAGTGGTACTCATTTGTGCTTCTAGGTTTGCTTCTGTTTCAGTTTTTAGGAACTGGGTTTTTGTTATTGCTTGTGGGTTTGCTAAAATCAAATAAGAGTGTGTGGGTTTGCTTGTGGGTTTTAGAGTTCAAGCCTTGGTGCGATAGAGAATTGGTTATTTTAATTTAGTCAGAAAGTAGATAAGAGTGTCAAATTCTCTATTTCTTCTTCTAGCTTAAATTCTTTATATTCCGTCAATTGGTCAATGAGATGTTATCTTATGAAGCATGGGTGCGTTTCGAGACTCGAGTGCGGATGCGGGACTCGGCAATTTTTGAAAAAGGTGGGTGCAAGTGCGGCGGGACTCGGCAATTAAAAAATTATTAAAAATATTTTTATTTATATTTTCTATTTATTTTTACTATTAAAATATTCTTAAAAAACACATTAGATTCACAAAACAAAGAAAGAAGAAGGCAAAAAACACAAAACAAAAAAGAAAATACCAAACAAAAAAGAAATGTCCTATCCTCTCACCTAATCATGCCATATCAGATCATGCACTGTACCCATCTCAACCAACACGTGTACATCAAGGTAAAATGACCAAAACAGCCACATGACTTTGGGTGCAACTAGGGGGTCTAATAGAATACAAAGCAAAGGGCATTTTGGGGTAATCAAAGTCCTTTTATATTGCAACTCTTTGTCACAGGCCAACAGAGTAGCAGTTGTTTTGTGTTGTTGTGAGTCAGCACACCCGACTGCAGAGAGCACAGAGAAGAGAGAGTGAGAGACGAGTGACGGAGAGAGTAAAGTGTTTGGGCGAAGTGTGAATGTGTGAGAGAGTTTTAGGGTTTCTACTTTAGTCAAACGGTGCGTTTTGCACCTTTTTTTTTTTTTTTTTTTTTTTTTTTTTTTTTTTTTTNGACGCACAGTCTACGGCGTCCTTCTTACGTCGCCACGTCGCGCCTCGTCCAATGCGGGTGCGGCACCTCCGGCACTGCGTCTGTGCATCCTAGATGTAATCATGTTTGTAATGTTTGGTAGAACTCTTATCTATCACTCAACAACAAACTTTGACACTGCTGCTAGGAGCAATCATGGTTGCTGCCAGAATTGACTTTAAGCAACGTTTAGGCTTCTAGATGCTTGGTTATTTACATGCTGTCTGAAAATTGTAGGACTTATTTATCTGTATTGCTGCCAATCTCAATAAAGAGAAGTATTTCTAAATTTTGTCATAATTAGTGCTCTATTTTTCATCACAGTTGCGGTTGTCTCCACTACTATCTACTGATTTCTGGTAGAAATTTTGGTACTATAGCTCTTTTCTACAAATTTCTCCTTTCTAATAGGTTTATCAGTTTGTGTTATGACTTATGAACTTAACACGGTTGCGTATGCAATGCACTTGTGAAGATACATACACACTCAGAGAGAGAGAGAGAGAGAGACCATTCTTTTAAGTCTCTTGGACTTGAATATGTTAAAGAGCAATGATCCTTCAAGGTGTGATAGTGCCATTGCAAGTTTAGAGAATGGGTTCCTCTTAAATGAAATTTTTTTCATTGGAGAAAAAAAAAAAGACTTTTTAAAATACTACTTTCCAGACCCCACGAAAATGAGAGTTTTGTGTATTGGATACGATAGTTTTATCAATGTATTGTGATCAGGGCCCCTCTCTGACTCTGACTCT
Source organism: Quercus suber (assembly GCF_002906115.3). Lineage (NCBI taxonomy): Eukaryota > Viridiplantae > Streptophyta > Magnoliopsida > Fagales > Fagaceae > Quercus > Quercus suber. The sequence continues at coordinate 543,139 of NW_027069541.1, forward strand.
ATAGACTCCCAAACCCTCTTGTCTTTCTCTCCCTCATTCCATTCTCAACACACAAACCAACACAACACCAAAAAAAAAAAAGTCTTCACCTTTTCTCTTCTCTCTCTCTGTGATCGGAGCTCGATCTCTTCTCTCTCATCTTCTCTCTTTCTCTATTTTGATTGAAGAATCGTAAACCTCTCTCCATCGAGGTAAGCTTCATTGCATGCACAATTCCCTTTCCTTTTCGAAGCTCTTATCTCTCAAAATCGTTGACTTTTTTGGGTTCTAGGGTTTCATTTTCCGATTTTGCTATGAATTTGTGTTTAGGAAATGAAATTGGAGATAATAAAAAAAAGGGTTTTTTTTAATTTTATTTAGGGTTATGTGAATTTTGATGTTTCAGTATTTTCTAGGAGTTTTGACTTTTTGTATTTGCATCTTTGTGTAGGTGGGGATTCTGTACCCACGCTGGCGAGACCTACGCAAGACCCATTTTCTGCCGTCGCCGGTTGCTCAAGACCTACTTGCCGCTACTGCTCACATCACAGGTATTTACTCTTATCTTTTCCTTCAAAACCTAATAAATATATAATATTTGTGATCTGATCTGAGAATCTAAGATTCACAGAAACCGTGCTTGTGCCTTGTAGATTTGTGGTGTTTCATGTTTGTGTTTTTATTGATGAGTGATGAACTAAACTGATGTTGGTGATTGACTGATTGTGAATTGAATTTGTGTTGCCTGTGGTGTTTTTTTTTTTTTTTTTGGATTTTTGGCTTTGTGACTTTGTCACCCTATGTTTGTGACTTTCTATCTTGTATTATATAGATGAGAGTGAATTGAATTTGTGTTGCCTGTGGTGTTTTTTTTTTTTTTTTTGGATTTTTGGCTTTGTGACTTTGTCACCCTATGTTTGTGACTTTCTATCTTGTATTATATAGATGAGAGAGATAGAGAAAGAGAGAGAGAGTAGAGTTTGTAGTTGTAGAGATTAGTTTTTTCTTTGTTGACTGGTGGTTGGGCATAATAGGGACAAGTGGAGTTGGCCAATGGACAAGTGACAACAAAAAAAAAACATAAAGTTAAAGAAAAGTTTTTAGTGTCAGTAGTGGGATTCATTGGGTTAGTGGGTTAGTGTTAGAAAGATGGAGACAACACAAAGACATAAATAAGGGCAGACTAAACACAAAGACATAAATAAAGGTAGACTAAAGACAAAAAGAAAAAAACAAATCGTATAATATAGAAAATTGTCATACAAATTTATGAAAATAATTGTGATTCTTATATGATTCTTATTTTTTTTGTAGATCATGAAAAAATTAACTAAAATGCTTGATTTTTTCAAAAGAAACAGTCCAACTTCAAATTCTTTTGAAGTCAACGTGGAATTGCCAACAACTAATGTTGCTATTCCAATTCTAGAAAATGTGGATGTTCCAATTCTAGAAAATATGAATTTTCCAATTTCGGAAAATGTTGATGTTCCAATCTTTCAAACACAATTTCAAAGAATTGACCTTGATTCTTTGGATTATGATCCCGGAACATGCAAACAAATATTAGAATATCATGTTAATCAACGTGATGAAATTCGATGGGATTATGAATTTTTTTTTTTTGCTTACCTCCGACCCCCCCAGCTTAAAATCCTGGGTCTGTCCCTGTTTTGCAGCTCAGACTCTCTCAAACCCTAGAACTCTCTCTAACCCTGAACTCTCTCAAACTCTCGAACTCTCTCAAACTAATAGCAACAGTAGCATTGACATCATTGTATGTGTCTCTCTCTGTGTTTCGTTTCAAAAAAAAAAAAAAAACAAAACAAAACAAACGCGCCCATCGATCTCTTGCAATCTCTCTGGTTTTGGAGATGGAGAATTCAGAAGTGAGGAGTTCACAACGCGTCCGATTCGCAGTTATTATTAGGCCTCTGACTACGTCCGAGCTTCTAGTTGGTTGTATAGATTGCATTTCAGTGGTTCATGGTGAACCTCTGCCTTAGGTACTTGATTTTTAAAAAATTAGTTTTAATCAAATTTAATGTTATCTGTATGATTGAGTCGCTAGAATTTTGAAATTTGGTGTTCAAAATTAGGTGCAAGTTGATTCGCAATACTTCGCCTTCGATTATGTTTATGGTGGTAGTACTAGCTCGCCTTCTTCTGCATTATATGATGATTGTGTTTCTCCTCTGGCGGATGCACTATTCAATGGTCATAATGCCACTGTTCTTGCATATGGCCAGGTATAACTTTTTATTTTATCTGATAGAGTTAGAACACTCGAAAATATGTTTTGATACATTGCTGAAAATATGTTTTGATACATTGTTGAGTTTACTTTGTTTGTGTTTTTTAAGATGGGGTCGGGGAAGTTGTACACCATGAGGACTAACTATTCAAGGGAGGGAAGTAATGTAGGAGTCATACCTAAAGTAATTGAAGACATATTCTAGAGAGTCGAAGTGATGAAAGATTCAGCAGAATTTGTTATTAGAGTCTCATTTATTGAGGTAAAAGAAATACTTCTAGTTAGCTTGTTTCGTTTTGTTTCCTTCGCCTCACTACTTGAGTTTATTTGCTTGATGTTGTATGATGTGATGACAGGTACTCTTGGATGAAGTTAATGATTTGCTAGTTCCAAATTTGCCTAAAGGGGCAGCTCTATTAAAGCTTGCAAGGGTTCCCATACAAACTAGAAAAACGGTGAATGGAATAACAGTTGCTGGAGTCACCGAGACAGAAGTTAGGACAAAAGAAGAGATGGCAAAACATCTATCTCATGGTTCCCACTCATGCCACTGGGAGTACTGATATGAATAGCCAATCAAGGCGAAAATTTCATAATGATACATATTTTGAAAAGTGTTGCCAATGAAAATCTCTAGCTTTGTAGTTTTGAATGATCATTTCATAATTTGAACTGTTGCCAATGAGCTCTATCTCAACTAGCACCCTCTTTGCAAGTGCTAAGTTTAGGGTGAAGTCTTGGGTTCAGGGTATGTCTACTTAGAAGAATGGCAGGAAGTGCATTAAGTTTATGATATGTTGCCCTTCAGTCTAAGCAATTCTTTGTAAATTAACTTTAAGTGCTTTGTGTGAAACATCAAGGCAGTAAAATATAGAAATTAAGTACAGAACATGACATGTTTGTAGTCATAATTTTTGTAGAATAATATATGGGAATTTTACAAATAATTTATACCAAATGTGGTATTGCCATTTTACATTTATTGACAGAATATGCACACAATTAAAGTGTTACGTGCATATCCATGTAAATACTATCTTTGTTGCATTTTATTAAGATGACAGCTGAATTGCTATTTAGTTTTTCGTGGTATCACCAGTCTTCAATTCTAGTCTCTTTTAGGCAAAAGCTCTGTCTTGACCTTTTAACCTTTAGAATAACAACTAACTTATGCTGGCTTCTAGAGAGAGTGGTTTGACATTTTAGTTCTTGATCCTTTAATGGGGTTAGGTAATGCACAAACCAAAAAGAATCAAGATCTATTGAGTGTGTTTGCAGCCATACTTCATTATGTTGAAAGTTATATAATTTGTAATGTTGAACAAAAAAAAAAACTGGGCTTAAATTTTTTTTTTTTTTGGTTGAGCCATGAATTGGGCCCAATTCCTAAACGGGGCCCGCGGGACCTGTTGGGACGGGTCCGGGCCCCAAAAAAATCCGGTATCATAAACGGGCCGGGTCTGGATCACGGATCTTACCCCGTGGGTCGGGTCCGAGTATGAAAAAACCCGGCCCGAACCCGACCCGTTGCCATTCCTAGCCTCTCCCTCTCATCTCACTCGGACTCAGTTTCACGCCATTGTTGTTACTCCTAGTCCCAGAAGAGATCTTCTTCTTGATGGCCCTCACGATCTCGGTCCCGCTAATCTCTCTCTTGAGAACATTTGAGCTCTTTCTCACCACTGCCACACCAAATCAACGATCTGGGTCTGAGTAAAGAAGGCGCTTGGGCTCAAGACGAGGTGAGTTACTGCTGTTGGTGACTCATTGAGTGTGGGAGTCAGCTTCTTCTTCTTCTTGTTTGGTATTTTGATTTTGATTTTGATTTTAATGGTTTTGTGATTTGGGTTCTCTGTGGAAGTTGAGAAAGTTCACTGGATTTTGACATTTTCTGGGTTTTGGTTGTGCAGTTAGTAGTGGGATTTGGGATTAAAGAGCCACCCAATCGAACCACCGTGAGCCCAACTGCAAATGTCCCATCAGATTCTAGTCTTCTACCTAAACCCATCACCATTGTAAATCACTCCCACTGTTGTCAACATCAAAACCTTTGGCTCACCATCTAGATATAGTTGGTGTGAGCACCAAATTAGGTTGTCTGTGTGCTAGTAATGGATGTAGAGTTAGAAGATTTATGGATCTAGGGTTTAGAATGAGAAGAAGAAAAGAGAGAAGAGAAAGGGAGAAAATAATATACAAAGGTCGAGGGCCTTGAAGCTTAGTGGCAATTTCCCCCCTCCCCATGTTGGATGTACAAAGGTTTTATGTATCTCATTATGAAAAGTTTATTTTCTTTTCCCGTTGGATGTACTTGAGACAGCCTATTAAATGCCCCCTAGACACACTTCCTATTGTAGACAATTGATAACCGATTAATATCGGTTGCTAGTTTTCTTCCAGCGCTTGATGCTTATTCACAATCACAAGTTCCTATCATTCAATGCTTGGTGCTTATTCTTAAGTTTATTTATTTGTTTTTTTATTCTCAACTCCCTTTGAGAATTCTGTGCTGCATCAAACTACTTTTTATCAAAAGTTAGATATTTAATATTATATTAGTTTCTTTCATCCCTGGAAAAAAATATATGCACTGAATGTTGATGTGATGTATTTTATAATAGTTTTTCTAATGCAATTAGTTGGCAATCATGTTCCTTGTTAGAGCTTGCTATTGAGCACTAGTTCAAATGGTACTTCCTCCATTGATAATATTGGGTTCAAGATCACTGGGTGCATATATAAGTTACCAATAAAAAAAGGGCTCCTTGTTAGGACTTATTCTTAGTTTTTTGTTTGCTTGGTCAATTCCATTGTCTTTGTTAAGCATGAGTTGATTATTGCCTGCAGAGACTGCACAAGAGAAATACCATCTACTGTTGTAAGTATTCTCTCAACATACTTTATTGGTTCAATCTACTGTTGAACTGTGTTTGTGGGCCTCTTAGATCCCATCTTTCTTAGGGTCTGGTCATGGATATGGTAGAGTGTAACTATACATACATGTATCAATCTATGTATGTATACATAGATTGATAACTATACATACATATTCTTTCCTAGAAAGAGATTTTTCTCCATTATTAATTTGCAGTCCAAGAACCGTTTTGGTAACCACATTATCATTGAGTGCAGCATACTGAAACTAGGTAATTTCTCTCTAGTTGATTGCTTAAAAAATCAAAACAATATAAATTGAAGATATTAAATATAATAAAAAAGCAGATATTTGTGTAACAAAGTTGCCTGTGTATAGTTGGCTGTCGTTTTTATCATCATTGTGTGTTACCTTTAATGTGCTTAGGTGCAGGGCTTTCACTGTTATTTCATACTTTCTTTTTTTTATTACATGTCAGTTTTTGCAACGAAAAACAGAAAAAGCTTCTATGTCTACAAAAGTTGCATTGACAGTAGAGAAAAGGACTCAGAAATAAGAGATTTTTTTTTTTTTTTTTTTTTTTTTTCTGCTTTTTAAAGGTTCCGTCAAATTGGAGATGGAAAAGGCAAACTCTAGAGAAAAGGTTAAGAAATTGGAGATGGAAAATGTAGAACTTATAGATTCACTGGTAAGTGCATGGCTCAGTGTGATCCATGCCTTTTATGGTTCCTCTAATTTGGCCATGAGTAATATATCTTGGGAGAGGGAAAAAAAAATAGTGATACAATCTACACATATACATAACATCTATTGGATTTGGGTGGGCCATCTATTTCATTAAATTGGATTTGGATCTATATAGCTATACTTATTAAGTGACATCATACATTGTTAAACTGTCATTTTGACTTTCTTGGACATGGTTGTCTGTTATTATTCTTATCATTTTTTTCCCTATTTTACTTTGCAATAGAATGCCTCGAAGAAAATGAGAATGACAATGGATACCTAAACAAGGAAGGGCATAAGAATGACTTGCGCAACCAGGTAGGCGCACCCTTCTCTTCTTTTTGGCAATCAGCCAAAAATAGTTTGCTTTTTTTTTTTTTTTGCTGAATTATGCTATACATGATTTCCAGTCACATATTATTGGTTAATTGTTTCTATTGCTGTTCTTTTTTTCTTTTTTTTTTACCATCAGCCAAAAACTGTTTGATTTTTTTTTTGTTTGTTTGTTTGTTTGTATTTTACTGGCTAAATTATTCTATACATGATTTTAGGGCTACAAGAGCTCCTCTAGATCGGAAGACATGGATACATCTGAAACAGAATATTTGGATGATTCGGATGATGATGATTGGGCGCCAAAGTCAGAAAAAGAAGAAAAACTCTATTGCTGCTCTTGCAGTATAAAGTCTTCTTGCAAAACAATGAGATGCCCATGCCGAGCTTCTGGAGGTAGTTGTGGGACTTCGAGTGCTTGTGTATCTAGGAAGTGTGCCAACAGCAGAACTGTCAAGGGTGGCTCACCAGAGTTCCAAATTCATGAGTTCCCACCAGATTAATATAGTGTTCTTTACAACTCTGTTACCTTGCTTATGTTGATTTTCCTATCTATCAAAACGGGGATGCACGATCTACACATCGTTAACTGGTCATAGGTTAAAATTGGCACTAGTTATAATGTTTTGTGATGCTTTGAAAAAAATTCCTTGCTTATGTTGATTTTCCTATCTATCAAAAACCGGAGCTACATGATCTAAACATGGTTAACTGGTCATAGGTTAACTTAAAATCGGCATTAGTTATAATGTTCTGTAATGCTTTGAAAATTTTTATATCTTGATGTGTATATTGTTGAGAGCATTTCAAAAGAACCATTGCATTTTCAAATAACTTGGTTCATGAAACCTGAAATAAAATCTAATACTGGTGCCAAATTAGTGAGTTTACTATCATATCCCTTGGCCTGTGCATATCTTAAGCTCAGGTTGGCCAAACTTGTGTAGCTCCAACAAGAAAGACTTGGACATGGTTTGTTCAGTCTTGTGACCAATGCCTAGGATTGGGTTTATGGCAGCAAGTTCATTCTCACTATTTGTGGCTGATTGATTGACGACATTTGGGACTATTTGGATTGCTGGTGGTGGTGGGGTTCTGTTT
>NW_027069541.1:550502-561274 GCF_002906115.3 Quercus suber
ATTATGTTTTCAAAAGAGACATTGTTTCTTGTTCAATGTGGCCTGCTCTTTTTTTGGTTCTTCATAGGTTGTTTGGATAACTGATATTTGAATTCTAGGTAATATCTCATATCTGGCTCATTAACAATGGGGTATGAAGCCTGCACAAGAGTGAGATCTTGAGATTTTTGTTGCCGTTGAAGGATAATGGTGTCATGACAATGAACACTCAAAAAGGACTCATGTTTGAGGAAACAAAAAGATAGGACCAAATCACTGCCAAGTAATGAAAAAAGAAAATATAACCTACAAATCACCACCTATGGTTGATTGGAATCACTACCAAGCACTGGAAGAAAACTTCCAACCCAAGTTGTATAAATCAGTTTATCAACTATTTACAATAGTGAGTGCAAGGGTTTTTAATAAACTCTTATAGTTAGATTCAACATGGAAAGAAAATAAACTCAAAATACATAAGATATGAAAATAAAAATCAAATCCTCTAATAGCATCAATCAACGTCAATCACAATCAATCAGGTCCAACAAAATCAGTTAGAATTAATATGTTCAATTCATTGTTTGCACCAACTCACCCTAGGTGGGAACCTCATCAAGAGTAGCTCATGGGGCACGAGATGGATTGTGAACCTTGGACTGGCTGGGACTTTTTTCTTCTTCTCTCTTTTAATAGTAAAGGTGTCGAGTTGAAGAGCTTGTAGGGTTCTTTAATGGGTTGGGGTTGTAATCCTTAGAAACCAAGTGGTGTTGTTTTAAACTTTAGAAAACCAGTTGGCACTGTAGGCTTGTGTTGTGATGTGGGGTGGTTGGCTGCGCTTTTCTATCAGTGCTGTGGATAGTTTGGGATTTTTATTTATTAATCTTCTCCGGATAAGTAAATAGTTCAGTGATTAAATGCAAAGGGGCACAACCCGTGAACACAAGATGTATACAAAAGAGAATATTTACCCATGTGCTTAATGTACACCAACATTATGCACACAAATTACAGCTATTAAGCATCTCAAACATATTGGCACGAGAACAGACCAAAAGCATTACTTAAGCCCTGTTAGCATCTTATACCTCAATGATATTCTTGTACATATTAAATCAACCATGGCAACTTTTATTTTCTGCTGTTTCGGTATTTGGTTCAGAACTTCTAGAACTCTTCAGATTAGAAGTGAATATTTATTGTTAGGTTCAACATAATTGATTTGGTTTGAATCAGAAAATCTAGCAAGAACTTGGGGACCTTTAATAACTTTTAGATATTTTGCTTCTAAATACCAAACATCATTCAGATTTTATATAAAAAGGTATTGATGAAGCTGGCTTTCTTTTGTCTTATTGAAGATCTGCCTTTACTATAAGTGATATATATTTTCTGACACTTTTGTTTGTTGCATTTGATCTCTTTGGCCTGTCATATATATATGATTATCCTTTTACCTATTATGTCACTCTTTCTAACTTTTGTTTGTTGTTTCATGCAGACGGTTTTTCCAACTGATTTGCATTCTCGAACCTTCCTACAGCTTCCTAAGTCTGTTGATGAGTTTGTTTGGGTGTCTAATAATAGTGGATACAGCTAACGTACTAGAATGTCACAATATGTAGTTTTGTCACAATATAACATCTTCCATAAGACCATAGGAAGTGATGAAACAACCCTTGGGTTACTAATATCAGTCATGATAGGCTGTTTTCTTAATCAAAGCAAAGCCTTCAATCTCATTTTCTATCACTTTGAAGCAGTAAAAATCTTAATTTGTTTCCCCATATGTAATATCTATTAGCAATAATTTAGCATACATGCACACTCACACACCCACCTTTTGAATTCCTTGCACCTTATTGAGACTATGGAACTTGCAGGTGCTTTTGCCATAAAAAGACAATAGACATGGGCTACATATGTTCTGTACGCTTGTCCATATTCTGTAAGCATCACAAGAAATGTTCAACCTGTGGGTGAGTAGATGTATCATCTTTTAAGTTGTATTATGATGTTTATGACATGCTGCTTACAATAGTGTCACCGCTTATAATCAAACTAAACCTATTGGTAGTTGTTCGAATAATGGTTAAGTAATTAAATTCACCATTTCCTAACAATCGAAACTTTTTGGTGGACAAGTAATAGTTTACCAGACTAAGTATAAAATCACAAAGAAACTAAAAGAATTTTTTGCCATGAGGATATCCTTAATTCTATCGCAAAAGGCTATCTTTCTTATTAAGCCTGAGATATGGTCTTGAATCATCAGACTTGAGGGTTTAAGGGAGTGAGAAATTTTTTCTGCTCTCCAAATAGGATATGGGGGGGTTGCCAGTAGATGGATGGTGAAGCCTATTACAGTTTGTGATTAATTTCTACGTTGACCTTTTTTCAGGAGTTTGAGATGGGGACAGGAGAATTTGTTAGTATATTATTTAGTTAGGCCAATGTGGAACTGCATGATAAAGTGAGTAAGGTTGACAACAACATGAATGGAAAAAATACCATGACTTCATTGCAGGAAGAAATGCTATACAACCTGAAGGTAAGTTAAAATGAATTAGTGGTTCGGTTTTTGGTGCAAACTTAGCCAAAAATAAAAAGAAAGAAAAGAGAAAACAGTCACTGTAGATTGCTACTCTTGATCTTTGGTGTTAAAAAAAATAGTTCTCTAGATGAATCAAATTACTTCTGCCTTGGACATCATTAATTTGCCAAATAGTTATTTTGGGAAAAACAAACAATAATTGCTTTGCATTTCTGAGAGGTTAGTTCTATCATTGATTTGCCCCTCTTGATTATAGTTGTGGCTTTGGACATCATGTAGGTCAGTATTTGGTCAGGCCCAGTCAGATGTTGCCTCAACTTCCAATCTTAAGAGAAAGACTCCAAAAACATAATCTTACTCTTCTACAAGCAGATGTATTTTTAATTATTCATTTTTGGTGATTCATCAGAAGTAAAATGATATATTTTTGATGCTCTTCCATATATTACAGTTCAATTATTTGTGTTGTTGAACTAGTATGTCTGGTTCGAATTTCCTAGCAATTGGTTTTTTTCAATTGAGCTGTTTGGCAACTAGAAAATATTTGCTGAGACAATTTAGGTATACTGTATACATCACAATTTTGGCCCCTATAGGTAGTAGAGCATATCAGACTTTTGTTTTAAGATGTAACAATGGTTAATTTTGCATTCAACAAATTGTGCTAAAAGCTAACGATTGTACCAAAAGGTAATTGACAATGTTGCACCTTGTCTTTTATTTTAATCTTAGATTTTTGACAATGTTTCACTTGTCTTTTATTTTAATCTTGGCAAGTATGTTGTCGCATATGAACATTTGTATGAATTCTACATCTTTTTTTCAATAGGTTTTTTAGAACCTTATCAATAACGCAATATTTATACTTAGTTAATGTCATTAGTGTGGGATGCAATTTATAGTTAAGGAAATGTTAGTATCAAGTTTGCAGGAGCAACTGACTTGTATTCAATCAAAAGGAAAAGCAAAAAAGCAATAAAGAGCATGAGAAATTGAGAAACGGTCACATGGCTTTTATCTAGCCTTTACAATCATTTAGGAAAAACATCGAAAATGGAGGAGTTGAGCAAACTTGACTTCACAAATACAAGAAATCACATTAGAATAACTCTAGGCACGTTGCAATGTGTTGCTAGAAAGAAATAAATAACAGATAATGAATCTTTATGGATGCCAATACCTTGATGGCAATTTTTTTTTTGTGGGGGGGGGGGGGGGGGGGGGGGGGCTCATTTTTTGATTTATGTATTGTACAGCTGTACGAAAGGTAGAGTAACTGATTGTACCTATAGGTACTTAGGAAGTTGGGTTGGTTCGGGTATTGGGAGAGGGAAGGACAGATGATTTCAGTATTTTTTTTTTTTTTTTTGCTTGCCAATACTAGCTTGTGTTTTGATCTTCCATGAAATGTGATGCATAAGATGCATCTGTTGTAAAATATCTAAATTATTTAACTAAAGCATGTATGAGGTGTAATACCATATCTGCATGTTGGAATGGATCAAAATAACATTCACCAAAGCATCCTTACTGTATACTTAAAAAAAAAAAAATTAAACTCACCCTGCTAGAGCAAGTCCCCAGGTGGACAGGGTATAAAACAGAGTCCCAGCATGCCAAATGCCTAAAACCTTCTCCATTTGTTGACACCACCTACCGCCTTTGCAACAGCTGGAATTTCATAATATCACAAAGATAAGTAACACTGACAATCACTCCTAGCTCACAAGACTACATGCCAGGGAGTAGCCAGAGCCAGGTCAGTCATTCACTATATCACTGAGAAAAATGCGAAATGTTCTAAGTTACCCCATCAAACTCAAAAGGTGAGTAACTTGTACACAAGGTATAAGGACGTTTCTATGGATTTGACATTTAACTAATCCATTAATTTAATGTTGTACACAAACAAAGCACATACAAACATTTACCCAATTCATTTTCTTTTGTGGTTGTTAATAAATGCTAGAGATTCAGATAACAAAGTTGATTCCAATGAAAATTGGTTCCTTATCCAGCAACAGAAGATGATTACAAGATAAATCAGTTATTACCAAAAACCCTTACCCACTCCCTATACTACAAAATAAAAAGGTTACAATGATAACAGATTATATGAACTTTATTAAGTTTTGGATTAAGAAATCATTATAAAAAGCATGCTCAAAAATTTTAGACTGAGAACTTACTTTTTTGCAACTCTTCTGGTGTCAAATTCTGTAAGCACAAGGAAGCAAATGGTTTTAGATACAATATATTAAATAGTTAAATAGCAATAGGTTTGGTTGCCATTTACCTGAGCTTTTGGGTTTGACATAATGCACCTAGCCATAAAGTTGGCAACCCCATCCACCACGTGCTCCTCACTAACAACTAAATATTTTTCATCATCAATTCCACTCCATTCCTCAACATTGCTTGGGACCATTTCATCTGTGACCCATACCCACCAACTGGGTTCTTCACCGTCAACTTTGATTAAAATTTCAGCTGAACGCATATCAGCATCTAATCAAAGAACAAACCCAAGAAACCAGTGAAAGATCAAAATTGTGTTACTTATGGTATAGATAGGATGTGGCATTGAGTTTTCAAACCCATGAAATAAACAAAAAAAACCTGTGGCCTCCTTGAAAGGAAACTCATAGCTAATTCCATCGACGATGCTTGCTGAAGGGATTTGAGGCAAGCCAAGAAGTGTTCAAATCCACAGTTGCTACAAGCCGAGCATACAACTGCAATTGGAAATTGAACACCGCACATCAATAAAAAATTGAATCTATCACGAGCGACGAATTTCATTACTTTTCAATATAAAGATATTTTAATTTTGAATTTTGAAATTATAACAACAACATGTGGTGTCAGCTAGATCCTCAATAGACTAATCAGGGTTACCACAAGAATTCTTTTTTGTTATTCTATTGTATCCCAAGTTATACTCTTCATTACCACCTTAATGGACATCTCCTTTTTTACTACTTCTAATAATGTTATTTTATGTCTTCCTCTACCTTTTCATCCCTCAACCTAAATCAAATTACTCTTCTTCATTGGTGCATTAATCGCCCTCCTCCTCTATGACCAAAACCATCGTAAGTGACTCTTTCCTCATTTCGAATCTTATTTTTCCTTGAATTTCTACCTATCCATCTTAACAGTCTCATTTCAACTACACTCATTTTTATGGATATGTTGCTTCTTAACGGCCAAAACAATATAGCATAGCTAGTCTTATAGCAAACTTATTAAATTTTCCCTCTAACTTAATTAGTAGGCTTGAAATGATAAAGCCCAAAAATAAAGCAAGTAGGAAGCAAAATTTAACAATGAATTTGGTAAGTCTTCTACATTTGATAAAATATTGGACCTTGGAAAAGACAAGTAAAGGGTATGTGAAGGAACCTAATTTCGTAATCAAATTATCAACTTCCTCCAATTCCATAAACACCCACACGAGGAATTCCACAAAATTCAACATCAAACACACAAATTATACATACAACTAAAGAAATCAATCAAGCTTGAAAAGAACAAAGACGTACATCTGGAGGGCAGTCATGTGATAAAGAAGGGGATTCAGAGAGGTTCTGAAGGAGCTTGAGATTCTGCTCCAGCAAGTTCTTGAGACGCCGATTCTCCGATCGCAGAGACTCCAATTCTTCGTCTGGAGTTGCCGTGTTCTGCTCCTCGTGTTCGTGTTCGTGGTCGTGGTGTTGGTGGTGGTGGGTTTTTTCCAAGGCCATCCAGGCCACGTCGGCAACCTCTATGACCGTCTTCGCCACCTCTACTGCGCCGTGGGCTCTCATGATTGTGAGCGAAACCTTGGAACCTTAATCTAATCTATCGTTGTTGGGAAGATCCGGTGAGGTTGTCGTTTGCGTGTTGGTAATGGTAATGGTAAGGGCAACTGTGGTTCTTAAAAACTTTTCTTTTGACACATTTGAGGGCAAAAAAACGAGGTGGGTATTTGTATTTGACAAAGGATAAAAATAAAAAACTAAAACGCCCACGTTTTGTTATTGTCGATTTCCCCCCCGCCAACCCTCACAAAATAAAAAAAAAAAATCAACAATCGGTCCAATACAACTTCAAATAAAACAAAAATATTTGTCCACGTTCAGCCCAACCGACTAGCCCAAAATTCTTAATCATACAAAATCTTCTCCTCTAAACTAAAGGCACTTCTAGCCCAGCCCAACCCCAAATCTGAAATCCCTAATCCTAATCAAACAAAACAAACTCTTTAGTCATTACCTCATGCTTCTGCCCAAATTCCTAGCCTTCATGCAATCATGCCTCTGCGCTCTACTTGTCGGCCTCAGTTCACGCTGCCTGAATCCCCAGTCCTCACGTCATGCGGTCACGCCTCTCTGGCTCGCTGTGATGCTGTAGCTCCACTAGCCGCTGACCTGACCTAGCCATCATTGCTCAACCTTAAATCCTAAAGCCCTCACCTCAATTCCTCAAGGTATCTCATTCAATCATTTTCATCTCAGTTCTCTCTCTTTTTCTCTAAAATTGAACTAAATACTAAATAATATAATAGAAATATCAAGTACGTGTATGTGATATTTTTTGCTTATAAAGCAATTTATATTCATTTTACTTTATCTTTTTGTGTTTATTGTTATTGGATTCTTTATTCTTGACCCACTAACTCTATGACTCAGCCTCTTTGGCTTTTGTGTTGTTTGTCTTTTTAGTGGGTCTAGGTGGGGGTGAGGGCCTAGAGATTGTGTAAGAATTAATTTTATATGATAATTTATTATATTTCTCTTCCAAGTTAGTTTATCATTTTTTGAATTTATATATATTTTTTTGGATTGAAATTAGGTGCCAAATAATGAGCAACTGACAAACAATTAATGCATTTTCAAGAAAAGGTTGACATACAACCTTTTTTTCTTTTTTTGGTTTTTTTTTTTTTAACCCAAAAAAAGAAAGAAAAGGTTGTATGTCATTCAAAACTGAGGTAATCTGTAGAAACAAATTTTGATATTTTAATGTCTGATGAGGATCCCTCCAAATGTTCAAGAATTCGATCTAAAGGGATAGACCATGATCTAGGATCACGTAAATAATATATGAATTCCCAATCAACGAACAAAATGAAATTCGACCTGCTTATCTCATAACAGGTCCATATCAGCCTAGAAATATAAAATATCCATACAAAGGACCGAAAAATTATCGTTGTAATTTTCAATTTTCGTGGTTTGAATCACATGAAAATTGGTTGAATTATATTTTAGTATATCTCTACTACAACCCCCCTAAGTAATTATTCCTGGCTACGCCCCTAGATGTCATGTACTATATATATATATATTAAAAAAAAATACATTTCTTTTAAGGGTTAGAGGAATATTAATAAACTATTTTATAAAGTTTTTATGAGAAAAAAAAAATGTGACTAACTTTTTTTTTTTTTTTTTAAGTTTCTAAAATAGATGATTATATGTATGCCCTAAGGGCATAAATTAACTGGGCCCTTCTTTTTATGTGATTATTTATTGTTAATGGCTCATTTAATTGATTGCTTAGAGCATTCACAATAACTAGTGCAAAAATTCTTGTGTAATTTAGCATAAGACCTTTTTTTTTTTTTTAATTATTTATTTTAGATACTCACTTTTCAAAACACCTCATATCAGATTATTTATTTTACACTACATTTCATAAAAAATATTAATTTTCTTAATTTTTTTTAATTGTTTTTCTTTCTTCACACACAACAACCATCATTCACTCTCTTCCTTTATCCTCTAGATACATAAATAAAGAATAAACAACTAAATGCAAAATGAATAGTGTTAGTGTAAATTTTCACGGTTACTGTAGCAAACTTGTAAATTTACATTGATGGTACTGACGAACTCAACCTCCCTAGACGATCTCATTAAGACCAATGAGGCCGTCCTCTAAGACGAGCTAAGCATATGTCCATATCACTGACGAAAATAACGAAGCCATTCAATGCAACCAATAATGTCCCGAGCGATTACAAGACCAGCTATACAGACCGTTGGATGTCTCATTAAGGCCCACATTACTAAGCATGAGACATTACCAAGAGAGACATTAAAGCCACATTAACAACCACAATGGCTAGGGGCTATGGAAACATATATTCTTATTGTCACAACATTGGGGGACGAATGTAATAGCCTTGGCCATTTGAGGTAATGCTCATCTTAATCTGTGCCAAAATTTTGTCAACAGGCATAACTAAGGAGTGAATTTTACCATTCGAGGGGTTTTTCGTCTTTCCTTTTACCTCTGTCATTGGGTCGAAATCTGGACACTCCATTTTTGTCCTCTACATCGCCTTCCTTCCTGCCTATATCTCTCCGCTTTTCTACGTCATTTATGGCACTAATGCATCTTCAGCGTTCATGTACTTTTATCTTCAGGAGCATCTCTGCCATCGTTTTAGGAGGTTCTTCGCGAGTGAAACCACGAACTCTCTGCTTAGCTCGCCTTAAAAGTCGTCAACTGCACCTTGTCATCAGCTTCTCTACCTCCAAGTCTCTCAGTAAAGCGTTTCACGTATGACCTCAGGTTTCTTTCTTCCTTTGTCTAATGGTGAGTAAGTGGTCCGCTGGCCTCTTAGGGCGTTGTCCCCTAACGAAGTGGGGCAAAAAAGTGTTGCTTAACTGCTCGAAGTTGTCAATGGACAAGTTGGTAACTTTGTGAACCACTCCCTTGCAGCTCCTTTGAGAGTGGTGGTGAAGGAACGACACAGTATCTCGTCAGAGGTTGTTAAAGCCTAGAGTGTCTTGAAGGTGTTGAGGTGGCCTGGGGTCCTTAAGTTCGTTAAATGGCTCAAGCTAGGCAGCCGAAATTTCGACAGCATTGGGCATTCCAAGACCGCTTAGTGAAAGACGAATCTGTTCCCTGACCATTCTATCCAAGCTTCTGTCCATTTTCTCCTTAATGGCATTCCTAGCTCATCCATCCTTCCTATCTTTCGAAAAATATCTGAGTTTTGTTCATCTGAGTAGTAGGTCCTTGACGGTCACTTCTTCTATAGCTATCTCCCTCATCCTCCTGTTGGCTTTGGACAGATTCTCCTCCTGTTGAAGCCTTGCCTCATTTCCTGATTCTGTCTAGTGAGCTCCTCGACGGTAGCTGCCAGAGCTTGGAGTTGCAGAGCTAAAGCGGCAGAATCTTGGTTGGACTCCATCTGAATGTAAAAGTTGATTGGAAACTACGCTTTCAAACCTGAGTGAGAAAATGTCCCCACAGATGGCACCAAACTATGAAGTGCAGACTTGTCAGTGTTGTAAGTACATCCAGATGAAGCGAATGTTTATTTGTGTACCTTGAAAAGGGTGCGATGGTTCCCTTAAGGTGGTCACTGGTGTGGTGCCTGTCACAAGTCTCCATGCAAAGTCAGGATAAGAAAGCTTTTGGGAAATAACAAAGTATCAAAATAACTAGTAATACTTTTTAGTGTGTCTATGTACCTTGTGTTGGTGCTGTGAGGGCTTTATATATGTTTCCACAGCCCCTAGCCATTGTGGTTGTTAATGTGGCTTTAATGTCTCTCTTGGTAATGTCTCATGCTCAGTAATGTGGGCCTTAATGAGACATCCAACGATTTGTACAACTGGTCTTGTAACCGCTCCGGACATTATTGGTTGCATTGAATGGCTTCGTTATTTTCGTCAGTGATATGGACATGTGCTTAGCTCGTCTTAGAGGACGGCCTCATTGGTCTTAATGAGATCGTCTAGGGAGGTTGAGTTCGTCAGTAACATCAATGTAAATTTACAAGTTTGCTACAGTAACTGTGAAAATTTACACTGATACTATTCATTTTGTATTTAGTTGTTTATTCTTTATTTATGTATCTGGAGTATAAAGGAAGAGAGTGAATGACGGTTGTTGTGTGTGAAGAAAGAAAAACAATTAAAAAAAAAAATTAAGAAAATTAATATTTTTAATGAAATGTAGTGTAAAATAAATAATCTGATATGAGGTGTTTTGAAAAGTGAGTATCTAAAATAAATAATTAAAAAAACAAAAAAGGTCTTATGCTAAATTACACAAGAATTTTTGCACTAGTTATTGTGAATGCTCTAAGCAATCAATTAAATGAGCCATTAACAATAAATACACACATTAAAAGAAGGGCCCGGTTAATTTATGCCCTTAGGGCACACATATAATCATCTATTTTAGAAACTTAAAAAAAAAAAAAAAAAAAAAAAAAAAAAAAAAAATAATAAAA
>NW_027069541.1:565993-568890 GCF_002906115.3 Quercus suber
AAAAAAAAAAAAAAAAAAAAAATACAAAAAAAAAAAAAAAAAAAAAAAAAAAAAAAAAAAACATTAATCATCATAAACAAGAAGCATAAGAAAAAAAAGAAAGGGTGATGAAAACAACCTCTTGCATGAGCATCCTTTGTTCTTGAGAGGATGTTTTAGGATTCAAAGAAATTTGTTTAATTATCTTTGAAACATAAAATCCTTAATTTAAACAGCAAAACTCAGAGAGGGGATTAGAAAATATGGGCAATTTAAGAGCTTAAAACGTATGCCTCTCAGAGCGTAAAAAAAGGTGTTGAATTATGAGGTTCAGTCTTTATTTATTGAGGTCAGAAGTCTTTATTTATTGAGGTCAGAAGTCTTTATTTATTGAGGTCAGAGGACTCTAAAAAATAGGCATGGACGATTAGGATGTGAATCCAGACACATCCTTTTACGAAAAGATCAAAAAGAGTGTGCCTTATCGTCACTCGAAGGCCGCTGGGCCAAAACCCAATACATGGAAATTCGGCCCTTTTAGAGTGCTGTTTGGCACTCCAAAAGTACCAAATTGGCTCTTGGACTCCGAACGTTCTTTCGCGTTTGGGTGCCATTTGGACTCCTCTTCTAGGGTTTTTTGGCCAATCCTTGTACCTAGACGTGTTTTCATCCTCCGTCCATGATTTTTTTTTTTAATCTCTTTTCTAGATAATTCAGGCTTTTTGAGAATAATTATCTTGTGGATAAATACCCTAAAATAAATTCTGATAAAGTTCAGATTATCCACAATTTAATTGTTATTCAATTATCCCTTTTATTCCTACGCATGCATCTCTATTTTAAACACTAATTATCAACCAATCACAAAATTATTTAATTAATTTTAATGGTTTAACCAATCAGAATTAATTTAAATTAATCGTGTGTGGTCGACTCTATCTAAACACAATGCATGTTAGCCGTGCAAACTTGATCATGCGATATCTTTCGATCCGATGGTTTGATTTGAAAACCGAAAACACCATTGCGACCGTTAGAAATGATGTATGTAATGTAAGAAAAAATTGATGCATGTGATGCAATTATGATTTTTGGGGTACATGGATGGTTATTCAAGTCATTCTCCTGGATTAAATCATGGGTGCAAAATTGAATGTCTACATTATTATTATTATTTTATTAGCTAAATCAGTATTTATTGTGCCAATAGTCCGTTTACCATGTACGATTTTTCTGCTATTGGGTTGATGGTAGGACCAAAATGAAAACGATTTTCTGTTTTCAGGGACTGAGGTAGGCGCGAAATCAATTTACAAAGTAAAATGAGAATAAACCCAAAATATTGGGATCAAAGTGTATTTTCACCTTTATTCTTTCTCATCATATTCTACATCTTGCTTAATCTACTTCATCTTCATGGTGAAAGTCATTGTTATCATGATTTTTATCATCATGCAATTTAAGTTTTTATTGACATCTTCTTCATCATCTCCAATATTTACAATCTTTAATTTTAATAATTTTTTTTTCTTTATATTTCTTTTTGGCATTCTAATTCCTTAGATTTATGTATAAAAATCATTATTTTGTCATTTAAAATTTATTCAAAGTATTGAAAAGAAATTTGTAAATGTGAAAGTGAAGTGTAAAGTGTGATCAAAATTTATAAGAGAGATAGAAGAAAAAAAACTCATGGATGTTATCTTATTTGGCCTAATCAAGTAGCTAGCCCAATAAAATTGTGTTAAAAATAAGTTTAACAAATTGTTGGATTTAACTCAAAGGACAAATTTGAACAAAAATACACAATTTAAACTCGCATGTTTGTATATTATGGGATACATATAATTCATACAATAAGTACCTATGTATTGTACGAATCATGAGCATAAACAATACGTACCTACGACATAATATTTTTTTCCACACGATACAATATGTGTCATACAACACTAATAACTATGTTCGAATGGTCTAGATGTGTTAAATGTTGCATGTAACATTCTCTCACATGACGATGAATTCTACACTTGTGGGGTCCACTCCCAAGTGAAAAAAGATTGCATGTTAAAATAATAAATTCTGAAAGGACCCTTTAGTTATGGGATCATATCATAGGTATTTTCTCATTCTTTTTAGTTGTTTATACGAGGGTTGTCCAAGATTGACCTAGACTCAAAAAACTTTTTTGATCAAAAGTCAATCAAATCAAGAAATGCTCAATTTGTGCAGATCAATCAACATTGGGTCAAGTGGAGGTTCTCCTTTGCCAAATATTTGACTCCAATCGACTGACTATATATTGTTGTCATTTGTCCATCTTCGATGTTTCACAACTCTTTATAGTGATGAAAGTGGTAAATTAGGTGAAGATCTCACTAGATTTGCTGAGATTTCAATGAGATCTGGTGAGATTTCAGTGAGATCTGGTGAGATCTCCGTTGGCTGGAGGAGTTCTCTCCTAGATTTGGTGACTTTGACTAATCCGATAGTTTAAATTTGAAGCTCTTTTGGTCTGCGACTTACATCTACCAGTCAACAATGGGTCTTAAATTCTAATACCTAATACAGTTGGGTTGGGTGGTGGTTTGTTGGGCAATTTGACTGAACCCAACCAGCAGAGACCCCTAGGTGGCGTTTGGTACGGGGGAATCCACATTACTCTTGGCATCCAGATTCCTAGGAATGTGATTCCTAGGAATCACATTCCTAAGAATGTAGCTATTCCTATGTTTGGTTTATTCCTAAGAATCTTAAATAAATTATTTATTTTTCCCATTCTATCCTTAGATTTGAATGTGAACTACCAAGTCATTTAAAAAAAAGGGTTAAAATTGTCAATTTATAAAAAATACAATTTCCTTTAAGCTTGGGAATCTAGATTCCCACCTGTTTTAAAGGGAATCCACATTCCTACT
>NW_027069541.1:569724-694595 GCF_002906115.3 Quercus suber
AAAAAAAAAAAAAAAAAAAAAACCTAAGTTATTACAAAATAAACTAAGGCAATTCAGCTCCGTCTCCCTCTTTGGCTGGACGGTCCCTAACGTCTTTAGCCTGGCTGTCCGCAGTAGTATGATCCATTGGAGCTTCGCGGACAAAGACGTTCTCATTGAAGAGAGCATCAGTATCCTCCGACTGAGCGGGCTGGGCGATGGATGGCTCGGGGGCAGAGACGGTGACGGTGGATAAGTCTAACTCTAGGTACAACCTCCTCACCTGACGAAGGGCATCGTCGAACCTGTCATTGAAAACTAGACTCAGCTCCACAATAAGGGCGTCGGAGTCACGGTACTCGCGTACGGCGTCCTCCTTGGCCTGACGGACTTCATTGTCTTTGTCCACCAAGTCTTTCTTCAGACTTTCCACCAGCTGAACGGCCTTATCCCGGGCCGTCTCGGCCATCCTCAGCTTCTTTTCCTGAGTGACCTTCCAGGCCTTCAGGTCGAGCAACTCCCCCTCCGTCACCTTAGTTTTCTCATGAATCCGACCAATGGTCGTCTCGTGGTTGAGACACCGTCCCATAAGGCCTTTCATCATGATCATAGCCTGAGGGACAACAAAAATGAGTAAGCAAAATATAAGTCAAAAAATGATGAACGGATGGACTAAGGACGACGGAGTAATTACCTGGGCAATGTTGAAAAGGCCCGTCTCCCCCATCGCCTCCGTCGAGTGATTCCCAAGATCCTCGTAGTCGTCGGTGGTAATGATCGACGACAACTTCTCCAAGGCATACTTGGAATCCTCGCGGAGTAAGACGGGTGGCTTCTTCTGCTTGCCTGGCTGACCCATCATCAGCCCCTTGCCCTTACCGTGCTTGGCCGGAGTAACTGACTTACTCCCCTCAGCCATCAAGCCGAGGACCGGGTCCAAGGGGACCTTGGGCTGCTTAGGTGGACGGTCGCTTTTCACGGGCAGCTTCCGCTTTAAAGATTGCTTACTGGAGCCCGTCCCCATGGGGTCTGTTCCAGTCTGTTTGTTCTTCGCAGCTTGAAGTCTTATGGCTGCTCGTCTCTTTGCATCCTCCATCTCTGAAAAAGGATGACGGACTAAGAAACAATAATAATAACGCAAAAAAAAAAAAAAAAAAAAAAAAGGTCATGAGGGTAGACAGACTTACGCAGACGGGTCTGTTTCTCGTACTTTAAAGCCGCTGGGGTGGGCTCGGGACCGTCACAATACCAGTGAATAGTATTGAGGTTGACAAGCTTGGCCCACGTCCGCTCCTCTGGTGTTGTCTTGGAAAAAATTCTCTCAAGGAACTGAATTCCTCAAGTGTAATTTGGGGACGCCGTCGAACTGCACCATAGAAGACGGAGGTTAGAAACATTACAAAGTTACTAAGATGTACGGAGTGATTTATGACGGACCATACCAGATGAGTTTAAAATGCCCCAAACTGTGTCGACGGGCATGAAGTCCGTCTCCCTTGGATGACACATCCAATCCTCTCCTTCCATAAAAAAGTAACGACTCTTCCAGTCCCTATTTGAGTCCGGGGTTTCATAAATGACTTTCAGGACGGGGCTCCTAGGGACGAAGCTGTACATGCCCCTCGACTTGTTTATCTCGTCCGGACGGTAGCAATGGAGGAACTCTTTTATTGAAAGCCTCCTCCCTCCGTTCGACATGGCTCCGTACAGAACCTCCATAGCAATAAAGACTTTCCAGGCGTTGGGGGACACCTGGCTAACGGATATGCCTAAATAGTTTAAGAGTTCGCGGTGTAGCGAACTCAACGGGAACCTCAGACCAGCTTTAAGCACTTGCTCGTACACACCCACTCCGTCAACTCTTTCGTAATAACATTTTTTTGACTTATAAGGTAGACGGAGTGGGATGTGGTCTGGAATTTGGTAGCGGTCCCTAAGTGTATTGAAGTGACCCTCCTTGATGGTTGACGTAAAGGCATGGACCGTTCACTCTGGGGGCAAGATGAACTCCCTAAGTCCATCAACCCCCACGACGGACCTCACCAGTAGCTCTTCGTCGTTTGATCCCTCTTGAATTTCGATCATCTCCAGGCCCTCATGTGTTGAGGACGAGGAAGATGATGACGGACTACTCTCGCTCGGGACGTCGTGGTCTTTGGGACCTGACGGGTATACCCCTTCGTAATCCACCCCGTCACGAACGACCGACTGATTACTTGACGCACTAGACATGGCCTACAGGTAATGACAGAACCTAAGACTCTGACGGGGTTGGAAAGAACGACGGGCACACGAAGTATAAATAAGAGCAAAAGAAAAAAGAGAGGACAGATATGAAATAACTCACCAGAAGATTGGAGCAAGATGTGGCAGGCAACGGATGTGTGAGTGAACGGACTGTTCTCTGACAGATGTGACGGACTCGCTTTGACAATTTCTTCCAGCAACAAGTGGGGAAATGAGGGGCGGAGGATTGATATTTATAATAGAAGTGCACGGAAGACGAAGCGACGCCTCGTTCCAAAACAACGGCCATTGACAGGATGACACTTGGCACAATACATTAATGCATTAGCTCCTGATCCAGCAGTGTACGGATGAAAATTCACGGACATAGGTGTCCTAGATGCATGACCGAGTTTTAGATCCGTCACCCCATGGGTCCGTTCATTATTCTTGACGGACCCATCGGGTGAGGGGGCAACTGAAAAGGACAAAATACCTTGGAATGTCTTATGAGATTGGACGGGCCGAATATGGTCCGCAGACGTCCGAATAAGCGAGTCCGTCATTTGTACGGGCCTCCAATGGACGGATCTGATGTGAACGGGCCGGATATGGACGGAGTGAAGGAAGGTGGGCTGGTTGTCCATGGGCCCGTTGGACCCCTCATGGGGGATATTTTGGCCCATTCTCATAAGGGCCCAAATAGAGTCCTTGTGCTAGTAGGACTCCGAAAATCTTACATATTTGGTAAAGATCTTCCATATAAGGAGGAGATCTATTCATCACGTTTAGGATTCTACAAGGAGAGTCCTATAAGGAAAAGACTTCCGCGCCAAGAAAGGGATGTCAATCTTATGCCACTATAAAAGCCCCAATACCCTCACAAACTAAAGTACGCATGATTTAACCCTCTCTAGCACTCTAGAGTTGTGATAATATTTTCTGACTTAACCTTCGGAGGGTGTTTGGCCGGCACCACATCGATGCCCTTCGATAGGTTTTCTCCTTTGTTTCGTGCAGGTTAACATACAAGCAAGAAGAGTATTGTGCGACTCATTGGTGAATTTCTTTGATTCATCACCCCTTATATAAAGACACGATGATAGTACAAAATTTGGCCTTTCAAACCTTTGTTAGTAAAAAGTGTCAACTGTAACCCATGCAAAACACGACAAGTTTGACAATATATATTTTAAACAATGAGTAGTAATGAATAAGAAGTCAAATTATATACTGTATTTTTTTGGAAAAAAACTTACCTAATTTAGTTAGATATTCATACCTACTTTATCAAATTTTCTTGGTTTTGTTTTGATAACTACTTTTATCAAATTTTATTTAGATGGAAACAGTATAAAAAATTCATTAAAAAGCGAAAGACTTATTTTTATACATATTATCTATTATTGAATTTTTTTTTTTGATGTGATCTATTATTGAAATTAAATATATAAAAATAAGAATTATAATCTTAAGTTTACACAATTTAAAGTTTACAAACGTGGCCATAAAAATATAGGTGGTTTGCTGTTAAGTGCCAAAAAAGACGTAATTTTAGTTTTTCATAAATTATCATTCCTGGTTGAGCTGGGTTGAGATAGTCTCCAAAAAAAAAAAAAAAAAAAAAAATTAGGTTTTTTTTTAATATAAAAAAAGAACAATAAGTGTCCACAACTTTGGTGATCATTCCTGGTTGAGCTGGGTTGAGATAGTCTCCAAAAAAAAAAAAAAAAAAAAAAATTAGGTTTTTTTTTAATATAAAAAAAGAACAATAAGTGTCCACAACTTTGGTGACATTCTCGTTATACATTCCTTTGATACTTGTTTTTTAAAATACAAACTTTGTTCCACCTGAAAACAACGAAAGATATGTTGGTATGTAGAAGATGAGACTGACAATGACAAGAATCTTATGAATTTGATTACCCAAATGTGGGGTTTATACTGATACTCTAAGTCTTTTATCACACCAAAGAATGTAGAGATTTTATTTAAATCTAAGCTACTCGATGCTCTCAAAATTTATATTATATACTTAATTTCTCTAAATCTTGTTGCCTCATGGTCAAACTAGGGAAAAAAAAATTGGTGACTTATATTTGATTTAGTGTAGCCATTACCTTTAGATGGTTGATATCATGTTACTTTCACATGGTTTAGCATTTTAGAGTGATTTGCTAGCTTATTTTGCCTATCTTTCTTTTTTTTTTCTTTTTTTTTGTTAAAAAACAATTGTTTAAAAAACAAGTTGGGTTTGAATCAAGCCATCTTTGCTTTGAGTAAAACATTATCAGATTTGGATAAGATATATTCCTTTAGGTTTGAGTCGAGCTAACAGATTAGATCAAATTTTGCCAGTTATTTATTTTCACACTTTTATTTTTCAGAATAATTATTGGGTAGTTCGGTAGCATTACTCCCTCATCTCACATGAAGGGTAAGTCTCATTTAGTCATGTAAGAGGAGAAAGCAATACTCCCATGTAGGGCTGTCCACCAGACTCAGCAGCCCGTTCAACCCAGCAAACTCGCTTGCCATCGACCCGCCACCACCCGATCCGACGACTCTGGCGGACGGACGTGGGTTCTGAACTCGATAACCCGACCTCATGTGGGTCAATTGTCGGTTTTCTGTTTCAAAACCCGTGACACCCGACCCGAACCGAACCTTTATCCTTTCTGGCGAAGTATTACGAATTTTCGACTAGATCCGGCGAGATCTCACCATTATCCGACAAAATCTAGGCTAGATCTCGATGGATCCGGCCATATTTCTGTCCGATCTCAACAAATCTAGCCATATTTCTGTTCGATCTCAGCGGATCCGGCCAGATTTTGGCCAGATCTCGCAGGATCCAGCTAAAAATGTTCCCCGTGATAAAACCCGATACCCAAACTGATACAACCCGAAACCGACTAGACCCGAACTGAAAAATCCGACCAGATCACTGGGTCGGTTTTAGGCCATATTTTTCTCCACCCGAATAATTTGGGTTGGGTCCGAGTTGGGCACAAATCTGACCTAGCACGACCCGTGGACACCATAGTCCCATGCTATCCAATAGATTTCCTATTTTTCATTAGTAAATTCATGGCCCGCCCAATAAAGATAAGTTTCCGCTATAAGAAAGTCTAAGCCAAAGCCCAAACCGTATTCATGACCCATCAATGGACACCCCCACCTACGATATAAGGCCGATCCAGTGGAAGTAGACAAGAACTCTAAGGCGGTTCCAACTACAAAATTTTCGGCCCTTAAAAGTTCAAAAGGCAGCCATAGTGAAGTCGGGGTCTCCTTACGCTAGCCGCTAATTTTTATATATATTCGACCAAAACATAAGGTTAGGGTTTCGACTCTCGAAATTTCCTTTTTCTCTCTGGATTCAACATTCATCTTCGCCACGAATTTTTTTTCCGCGATATCTTGCAAAATTTAGGAACCGCTTAATTTTTCTGGTAATTCTATTTTCCACTTTTGAAAGATTAGCATACAGTTTTTCAGTTTCCAGTTTTCGTTTTCTTCATTGTTTGCGTGCAATTATTTTTTCTTTGTTAATTCCGGTCTCGTATAATCTCAACCGCTCGAACTTTCATCACATAATAAAGAACTTGAAGTTAGTCACTCATATCATATAGTTGAGGAATTGTAGAATTGCACGAATTATTATCTGCTAGGGTTTCGAATCTCTCTTTTTTTTTTTTTTTTTAATTGATTTGTTATGTATTGTTTGGTTTGTGAATTCATAGGAGAAAGCGATGGATGAGGGGAAGCACAAATCTAGGAGGGAGGATTCGGAGAGGAGTGAGGTGGAGGATTTGAAGGAGTCGAAGCGGAGCCACCGTGATCGCGATAGAGAAAGAGATAAGGAGAGAAATGGGGAGAGACACAGGGATAGGGTGAAGAAAGACCGTGATAGCCGGCGTTCTGAGAGAGAGAAGAGTAGCGAATCTGATGACAAGGAGAGAAATGGGGAGAGACATAGGGAGCGGGATAGGGAGAAGAAGGACCGCGATAGCCGGCGTTCTGAGAAAGAGAAGAGTAGTGAATCTGATGAGAAGGAGAGAAATGGGGAGAGGCATAGGGACCAGGAGAGGGAGAAGAAGGACCGAGATAGTCGGCGTTCTGAGAGAGAGAAGAGTAGTGATTCTGATGGCAAGCATGATAGAATTAGGGAGAAGCATAGAGACAGGGACAAGGATAAGGATAGGACAAGAAGTCGTGATGACGACAGAGAAAGAGAGAGGGCCAGAGAAAAGAAGAGGGAAAGAGACAGGGAAGAGAGGGAGAGAGAGAGGGAGAGGGAAAGGGAGAAAGAGAAGAGGGAGAGAGCAAGAGAGAAAGAAAGAGAGAGGGAAAGAGAAAGGGAGAAGAGGGAACGTGACAGAGAAGAGCG
Source organism: Quercus suber (assembly GCF_002906115.3). Classification (NCBI taxonomy): domain Eukaryota; kingdom Viridiplantae; phylum Streptophyta; class Magnoliopsida; order Fagales; family Fagaceae; genus Quercus; species Quercus suber. The sequence continues at coordinate 576,323 of NW_027069541.1, forward strand.
AGAGAGGGAGAGAGAGAGGGAAAGGGAGAGGAGGGAGCGTGAAAGAGAGAGAGAGAAGGAGAGAGAAAGAGAGAGGAGGATACGGGATAGGGAGAAGCATCGAGAAGCCGATAGTGATGACGGTGATGATAATCATAGGGAGCATGACAGGAAGCGACGCAGGAGAGACGATGATGGTTACAAGGATAGAGATCGTGAACGGAGCAGGAGCAATAGCAGGCCTCGCAAGCACAGGGCTGATAGTGAAGAGAGCCCAAGAAAAAAGAGTACTGAGGATGATTCTGATAAGGATAATAAACTGACCCGTGAAGAGGAGTTGAAAGATGAGCAGCGGAGATTGGAGGAGGAAATGGAAAAGCGGAGGAGGAGAGTGCAGGAGTGGCAGGAGACAAAGAGAAAAAATGAAGAAGCTGAGAGAGAAAAGCGTGGGGAAGCAAATGCTGAGGAACCCATGTCTGGGAAGACCTGGACCCTTGAAGGAGAATCTGATGATGAAGAAGTACCTCCTATGGGGAAACCAGAGACAGATATGGACATTGATGAAAATGTCAATCCTACTGACAATGAAGTTGGGGATTCAATGTTGGTTGATTCTGAGGATGGAATAGCTTCCACTTCACAGAATGGGGCTGATGGTGATGCTGGGGATGAAGAAATTGATCCATTGGATGCCTTTATGAATTCTATGGTATTGCCTGAAGTTGAGAAGCTAAACAATACTTCAGCTCCTCCGAATTTTGATGATATGGATGTGGACTCAAAGAACAAACCTAAGAAGGATGAATTAAGTAATGGTGAGCAGCCTAGGAAGGGTTCAAATAAGTCTATGGGGAGAATAATGCAGGGTGAAGATTCAGAGTCAGATTATAGTGACCTTGAGAATGATGAGGATCCTGTACAAGAAGAAGATGATGATGAGTTCATGAAAAGGGTGAAGAAGACAAAAGCTGAGAAGCTTTCTGTAGTTGACCACTCAAAGATTGATTATGAACCGTTCCGGAAAAACTTCTATATTGAAGTGAAAGAGATCGCTAAGATGACTTCTGAAGAGGTTGTTGCTTACCGAAAAGAATTGGAATTGAAGATACATGGTAAAGACGTACCAAAGCCAATTAAAACCTGGCACCAAACGGGACTTACGAGTAAAATCTTGGAGACAATAAAGAAGCTGGAATATGAAAGTCCAATGCCAATTCAAGCTCAGGCTCTGCCTATAATTATGAGTGGTCGAGACTGCATAGGCGTTGCCAAAACTGGCTCAGGCAAAACCCTTGCATTTGTGCTGCCAATGTTGAGGCATATCAAGGACCAGCCACCTGTGGTAGCTGGAGATGGACCTATTGGGCTTATAATGGCACCTACAAGGGAGCTTGTACAGCAGATCCACAGTGATATAAAGAAGTTTTCCAAGGTACTTGGTATCAGGTGTGTGCCTGTGTATGGAGGTTCTGGTGTTGCTCAACAAATTAGTGAATTGAAGCGTGGTACAGAGATTGTTGTCTGTACTCCGGGTAGGATGATTGACATACTTTGCACAAGTGGGGGGAAAATTACAAATCTGCGTAGAGTCACATATTTAGTTATGGATGAAGCTGACCGGATGTTTGACATGGGTTTTGAGCCTCAAATTACTCGAATTGTTCAAAATATTCGGCCAGATCGCCAAACGGTACTCTTTTCTGCAACTTTCCCTCGTCAAGTAGAAATTTTGGCACGTAAAGTGTTAAACAAACCTGTGGAGATACAGGTTGGTGGGAGAAGTGTTGTGAACAAGGATATAACACAGTTGGTTGAGGTGAGGCTGGAAAATGAAAGGTTCTTAAGATTGCTGGAATTACTTGGGGAATGGTATGAGAAAGGGAAGATTTTAATATTTGTCCACTCGCAGGAGAAATGTGATGCTTTGTTCAGGGATCTCATCAAGCATGGTTATCCTTGCCTCTCGCTTCATGGGGCTAAGGACCAGACTGACCGTGAATCCACCATTTCTGATTTTAAGAGCAATGTCTGCAATTTGCTAATTGCTACAAGTATTGCTGCTAGGGGTTTAGACGTGAAGGAGCTTGAATTGGTGGTCAACTTTGACGTTCCAAACCACTATGAAGATTATGTCCATCGTGTTGGTCGTACAGGTCGAGCTGGTCGGAAAGGTTGTGCTATCACATTTATTTCTGAGGAAGATGCAAGATACGCACCTGATCTTGTAAAAGCATTGGAACTTTCTGAGCAAGCTGTTCCCGATGACCTGAAAGCTCTTGCTGATGGTTTTATGGCAAAAGTGAATCAGGGACTTGAGCAAGCCCATGGTACTGGTTATGGTGGAAGTGGTTTTAAATTTAATGAAGAGGAAGATGAGGTGAGGAGAGCTGCAAAGAAAGCACAGGCCAAAGAATATGGTTTTGAAGAGGACAAGTCAGATTCGGATGACGATGATGACAGTATACGGAAGGCAGGTGGTGACATATCCCAGCATACTGCCTTAGCTCAGATAATCGCTGCTGCCTCCAAAGTCAGTACAGCGAATACACCTATGCCGACCCCTGTCTCTGCTGTACAACTGCTTCCCAACGGTGGACTACCTGTTACACTGCCAACAATTGGTCTAGCAATACCTGGAACAACGGCAGCGGTGTCTGCAACTGGCCTGCCTGTTGTTGCCAATGATGGAGCAGGGGCAGCTCGGGCAGCAGCAATTGCAGCGGCTCTCAACTTACAGAAAAATTTGTTGAAGCTTCAAGAAGTTGCTATGCCAGAACATTACGAAGCGGAGTTGGAGATAAATGATTTTCCCCAGAGTGCTCGATGGAGGGTTACCCACAAGGAAACTTTGGGCCCAATTTCAGAGTGGACTGGAGCTGCTATTACTACGAGGGGGCAGTATTTCCCACAAGGTCGGATCCCGGGACCCGGAGATCGCAAGCTCTACTTGTTCATTGAGGGCCCTACTGAACAGTCTGTCAAGAGAGCTAAATCAGAATTAAAACGAGTTTTGGAAGACATCACAAACCAGGGATCACAAACAAACAGTGCAGCCCAACCTGGCAGATACCAAGTTTTATAAGTGTAAGCAGTTGATTTCAATTTATACAGCCATTATTGGCATAACATTACATGCTTCTGTTGGATTTAAGTTGAGACCCAACTTCTGGTTATTTTTCTCTTTCTTGGTTTATTGTTGGATAAATTTCTGTTAACTACTTTTTGGCCCTCCACCTTAAACAAGGGAAGGAGGTGCCATTTGAGCTAGCTCATTAGCTAGGAAATGACCTTTTTGATTTTAAAAAATCTCTACTAGTGGCTTGGGGATTGTTTATATTTTTATGGTGTAACTTTAGTTTGTGAGTAGCACAAGATATGTAATATAATCTAGAATTGAAATCGTGACTTTCTTGTTCTTCTTCTTTTTCCAGATTTCCCTCCCTCCCTCACCATTGTAATACCTTGTGGTGTCTTGGATGTAGCATAAAATGTTATGAATTGTTTCTTGCTTACCACATTTGTTCGACCCTTTTGATTTTTCTTTTCTTTTGGTTTTTCTTTTCTCATGGCACGAGGGATGTTTTAAGCCTATGCCCGCATTTGCTATCGTGGATGTGAAAGAGATGGCGATTATGGTGCGATACTTTTTTCCTCGCATTCATGTTGTTTAGTTTAGTCTGATGTGTTTTGATCTAGGTTTTCCATCCTTCATATCTGACTCTTAGCGGCATGAGTTTTAGGATTTGTGACGTTATGTTATGTAAAAAAATAAATTTTGTTCTTGTATGTTTTTCAGGTTCAGTTGGGAAATTTCAGGAGCCAATTGTTGCTTTGTGTGCAACTTTTGTTGTGGTGAAGATATCGACAGGACTTCTAATCAGGACACCTACTAGTAAGAAGATCTCCATTTCTTGGTTTTTCATGGGGTTGCTTAAAAGTGATTAAATTTAATTGGTTTGGCTGAGCTTAAAATGGATGTCTATATTATACTACATAACAAGTTACTTGGTCTCTTTACAGTAATAATCACCTCGAGTGCAGAATGTGTTCCATACACTCGTGAACTTTGGGGATGTAACATATGACCCCTATTGTTGATGATATTTTTGGTTTGATTCTTTTTCTTTAAGTGGGATATTCCTATATGATTGATATTGGAAATTCTTCTTGGTTTGATATTTGGCCATGTGGAATTGTTTAAAGTGGAAGTCTGCTAATGTTTTGTTTCTCTATTTCAGCCTGAACTCTCAGCAGATCAATTTCTAATGGTTATTTTCATTTTTTATGCATTAAAGTTTGATTTAAGCATTTTTAATTGGTTCAGCCACCGGCAGTAAGCCTTCCAGGACTGTCAATCTGAAACTCTGTTCCTATCATATCAGAAGCTAGTAGGGAGAGAACTGAAAGGAGGTTTGGAAGAAATGGACGAGAGGTAAATCAGCATATTGGATTGGTATACTGGAACTCTGGTATGCTTTTTTCCGAACTCGTGTCTTGGATGTCCTTTATGTGATGAAGGAATTGCTTCACTTGCTGTTAGATTTCTATGGATCAATCTGCTCGTGCCTCAGAAGGCTGCTTCCTTCGTTTGATTTAGAAGATTTAATGTTATTTTCCTCGTTTTATTGTGATGTGCAATAAGTGTGATGCGGTGCTATATAGAATTGTTAGGTATCTTGTGGGGGGGACAAAAGGTTATGTGGAGTTGAAAATACGAGTCCTTGCAATTTACAGCCTTGAATGTCTGGGTCACTTTGGTCTTGTCCCCCAAAGTTTAAAATTTTAGATTGTGACCCATAGTGTTTGGAAACAAGTTCATCCCTCAATGGCCGGTGTTGATGTGTCTGTTAAGAATTAATTAAGCTCTAAACAATGTGGTTTTTGCTTAGAACATGTATAAAAAGAAGAACAAAAAATAAAAAATTTCCCTTTTTAACTTTTTATACCAGCTAATTTGTAAATATCGGGACTCTACAAACACCATCCGCAATTAGCCACCCAATGATGTGTTTGAACGGATGGATTCTCTTGCTTTTAAGAGACTAATTTTACACATCTTTCCTTCTGATCTTCATGTCATGACCAACGCACAAAACTAAATCTACACTACAATATTGGCACCCAAATAGACAAACGCAACATTGAACCCCAAGCTTTAGCCACCAAAATCAAGGGGCAATACCATCATTGCCATGATTAAACCCATAAACTACTCAACCCACCTGCAGAGTAAAGTCAGTATGCTGTCGGCCAAGCTCATTGCCATGGGTTTGAAATTTTGAGACCCATTCTTAAATTAGGAGAGAGAGAGAGAGAGAGAGAGAGAGAGAGAGTGTGTGTGTGTGTGTGTGTGTGTGTGTGTGTGGAGGGAGAGGGATAAGAAAGTAAAGGGAAAATAAAGGGGGAAAGTGAAATAAAACAAGGAAAATGAGGGTAGGGGTGGCAATTTTTATCCATGTTCATAAACCCGTCCATTACCCACCTTATTTGGATAAGTCTTAACTCAATCCATTTAAATATTTGGGTTAAATGGGTAAAAACTCATTTGGTTATTTAATTAGATGGGTCTAAATGGATAAATCCACTAATAACCACTAAACTCATCTAAAATTTAAATTTAAATAAAAAATCCAAATGGGCTCAGCATGTGTAAACAACATCAGAATGTCGTCGGAGAGCTTTATCGACCTAGCTTCGGTGAAATCACCGCCTCCTTCCAAGCTACCAGATTTGGAAGCATCGGCTGGAGATTTTGAGTTCAGGCTAAAATATCCGGTGGCCATGCTCCCTGCCGACGAGCTCTTCTTTGATGGAAAGTTCTTTCCACTACAGCTCTCGTCGGTCAAACCTCAAGTCAACAACGCCACCATTTTCGAGATCAGGTCGCCGGAATCTCCAAAAACTCGCTAGAGACCAGAGATCTCTAGTACCAACCCGTACCTCTTTTCTCCCAAAGCTCTAAGATGTTCCAGCCATGGAAAGACCTTCTTGGCCTCAAAAAACTCTACCACAACTCAAACCCCAAACCCGACCCAAAAGCAACACCGTTGTCCACCGCCACCACAACCACAAACACCTAATCCCTCAAACACTTCCTCCAACGAAGCTCGAAGTTTGCCACCACATCATCATACGACTCATCGTTGAGCCTTCCTTTATTAAAAGACACAGACTCTTCCTCATCCGAGAGGTAGAGGAAATAGATGGAGACGGAGAGGTGGCGCCGATGAGGATTTTTCGGAGGAGAAGACAATGTAGATCTTATCTCTCTGTTTGAATCTCTCTCTCTCTCTCTCTCTCTCTAATGCTTTGTTTGGTTGCTGAAAAATGAAAGGAAAAAGAAGGAAAAAGTGATTTCTGAGGTTTTTTTTTTTAATTATTTTTTTTTTAAGTTGATAACTTAAACTTTTTCTCTTTCTTTCTCTTTCTTTGATGGTTTGTTTGGTTGCTGAGAAATGAATTTTGTGAAGGAAAATGAAAGGAAAGAATAGAAAAAGTGATTTTTAAACTTTTTAATTTTTGTTTTTGAAGTTTTTAACATGTTATTTATTTATTTGGATCATATTGGGTTAAATGGGCGGGTTACTAATTAAATGGGTTGGGCGGGTAATAGATAATTAATTTATATATAAACAGATCATAAATGGATAATTACACACCCAACTCATTTATGACCAAATCCGTCCATTTGCCACCCCTAAATGAGGGCAAAAAAAGAACAATATATGAATTAATAAAATAAATACACAAACATGAGTTTAATAGAGTTTAGAATGAATTACGTTGTTTTGAGCTTAGTCAGCACTTAGCAGAGGGATTACATGTTTCCAAGCGTTATGTAACGTAAGAGATCATAAGTTGGAATTTTAAATTATGTTCACAAACTCTGTTTTTTTGTTTTTCAAAATTATTGACTACCACTGCCACATTTTCTTCTTCTCAAACAATGAAATCTTAAGGAGAAAAGATACAATAGAGCTATGGGCACAATAAAATACAAAATATTTTGATTATTTTCACAATAATGCCCATCTTCCCATCCCCTCGTACAAATCTGAGTCCACCACAACCCCAATTGGAGAGACAAAACTCAAAAGGGAAAAGAAAGAAAATTATGCAAGATCAACAGTTACATACATTTGATAGGAAAGAGGATTTCAGTCCTGGTTCCTGGAGATATCGAGATGATGCAAAATCCTTGGTTCTAAAAGGGATTTTCAAATCTAATTGCGTTTTTAATCCAAAAAACCAATGGGAGAGAACAATGACAACTATGATGATAAGAATATTGAGGAAAAATAACAAAAATATGGACACAACAAAGACAAATAGGGGAAGTGCCGAATTTGGCAAAAATCAACAGGACAACCATCGTTGTAGATGATGTCTTTGAGCACAAGCCTCACATATTCCTCACAAAACTCCTTGTAAACAGAAGTGTCTCCGAGAAACTTTGAGAATTCGATCACCGTTTTCTTCAGCACCACCTTGAACACCTTCGTCGTCACTGCCAGCTTCCTTTTCTTCCCATCCATTCTCCCATGCATTTTCCACCTTCACGCCCATCACACTAAAATTCAGCCTCTTCACCACGACATCCGACTTTGTGACGCTCATTGTTGTTGAGCACTTGGACGTGAACATCAACTCAGATTATCTAATGCTCTAGAATGGGCTCAACGAAATGAACCTGGGCGACATAAAAGAAAGCGCTTTTATTCTTTCACATCCACTTTTTTTACATTATTTTTTCCCATCCACTTTTATATTTTAAATGTGGACAAGTTTTTTTCATCTTTTTATAATGTGTATATTTCTTTTTTCTGTATCAATTATGGACGCGTGGCGGAGTCAAGATTTGACTTCAAGGGAGGCAAAATTTATATACATTATGTGCATTCATTAGTACATGTATATGTATATTACTTGATATAAAAAAGCAATACACATATTCTAGTGATATTTTAATATAATAAGACCTATATAATTTAAAATAAAAGAATAGAATAATACTATTACTTCTTAAATACAGTACTATAGAATAGTATATCAGAGCCTACTTGTTAACCGATATTAATACTTGTTGATGGTCATTTTGGAAGTCAAAAAAAGAAAGGAGCCCAACAACATGGGCAGAAAGGAGTTTGTAAACAGATAGAAAAAAACCATTAAGCCCAAGTGGCAGGAATAATGGGTCACAAGTCCATAAAATAAACAAATGGGTATTGAGGAAGCAAACGGGCTCAAAGAAGCCCGGAAAGAGAGAAATAGCAAACCCATGGGCAGTATATGATGTAGAAAAGTGAGAATGAGTCATGACAAGCCCGAAGTAATGCAAGTAAAGAAAGTAAGGGTTTAATGGCAAGCCCATGAACCCCAAGGATGAGGACAAGGTAATTGGGCTGGGGAAGCCCAATGGAGTTAGTAAAAACCCATGGGAATGCAGAGTTAGGAAAAGAGTCAAGGAAACCCAAGAAAAGCAAATGAGCCAAGGATGCTTAAGAGAAAACAAATGGGACACAGAAGCCCGCAAGTAATGTGATGAAAAACTAATGGTCATACTGAGCCACTGGGGAAGGAATAAATGGCGGGTCCAAAGAGGTCCAGCAGGATTGGGTCAAATAAATGTCACAGCAGGAATGACAAAGTAATATAGCAGAAAATTATAGTAGTTAAGGAGTAGACTGAAAGAAGGCAAAGCCTAACATCAAACAAAGCCCAGCTCCTAAGGGGAGCGGGAAATCAGAAAGTAGCTCACATAAAAGGTCAAGGATGGATGGCAGACTGTGTAGGCATGCTTCTAGACTGCGGCGAATGCGTGAGCAGCAGACAAATTTTGGACATACATGAAAGGGAGACACGTGCAGGCCCAGACATCACTAGCTTGTACCCGGCCAATACAAGACATGGTGAGGTCATGGGTCAGAGGTAATAGGGCATGGTTTCGCAGTGGGGAGAAGGGAAAACCTATTCTGGGGTTCCTACTCAAGCTCTTTTGGGCGATACATCTTGCTGGGATGAAATACCATCCAAAAGAAGTAAGGCTGAATTGGAACCACTAGGTGCACGCCATAAGGGACAGGGAAAGAGAGCACCCACACCGTGGCAGGAAAGGGTGCCACCACAGACTAACAAACAAAATAGTTTTCCTTGTCTAACGATAGGGAGTGGCACACAGACGAACCAGTGGTGGTCGGCAAATACACCCATACCAGAAAAAAGTGGTTAAGGGTTAAAATAGTAAAATCCGGTCATGGCAGGCATTATAAAGGGAGGCCCTTGCCGTGTACAGGGGACAACAACATAGAATCACGGTATCAAGAACCTCTAGGGAAAACCAGGAAATAGAAAAACAAGTGTGGAGGAAAGAAAGAAAAGATAAGAAGAAAATTAAAAAAGGAAGAAAGAAATAAATAGAGAGTTAGATCGGCAAGCATGCATCAATAGGTTAATTCCCTCTCTCCCTCTCAAAATTCTACTCTCTGCTAGAAGCAAGAAGTTCATTTGGGCACCAACCATTCAGGTCTGTTTCTCTTAAAGTGATTAATTTCCACGGTAGGATTTTCCCCGAGAGATTATTCGCATTGAGAAGAAACGTTCTTCTCTCTCTGGTTTTGGTCCTGCGGATCAGACTTGATCTGATTTCTTTCTTTTGATTAACCTATATACTACTCATTTATTCCCCTTGCTTTCTTTATAAAAGTAATTGTTGTTAAACTGTGATTATTTTTCTTGATTTGGGATTATCTATTCACTTTGATTAAGGAGTCAAAGTACTTTCTTTTGTCTCATTATTATCATATCTGCTTGTCACGACTTATCTAAAACAGCTCTGCCTATTATAAGCATGCTCTTGGCAAACGAGGTATAGTTTGCGCACAAGTCAGATCAAATTGAGTTGCAGTTGAACCGGTCTCAACTCTTTTACTCAAAACACTTGGGTCTAGTACTGCAGGAGGTAGCCCAGCCCAATATAACAAAAAGGCCCACTACAATACTTTAAGAGACTAAGACACGTTGCACTAAAAGAAAAAAAATAAGAAGACATGTGTAACACTAAGAGAATATAGCTCAGTTTTCAAAGAATCTAATACCTAGTAGTCACAAGAGGGTTAGTCTCATTCCTGGAGTTTAGATCAAATTCTCTTCATGTATTCTATACGTTTAGGATTGAGAAGAAAACAAGAAAATGAAACCATCACAAGACAAAGTTAGGATATCTCTTATGTGCCTAATTTTTTTTGGCGGGCCGGGGGGGGGGGGGGGGGGGGGGGGGGCGGGGAAGAGGAAGACTAGGAGGAACTTGGGTCTTTGGAATTTCTTTTGAAGTTAACCCCTTATTCTTGTTGGCCAATAGACCCTTTAAGCAGGTTCTTTGCTTCAAGTTCATATTTTCTTCTTTGGCTTCCGAGCTAGTATTAACCTAGGCAACTATTAACCTCGGAGAATGTGCAGCAAAAAATCTATCCGAATCGGCCTCAAAGTCTGAGAGATCTACTGGCCTTTCTGGCACTTCACCTTCCTCCACAAAATGGAATTGGTTGATCTCGGCCTTGAGGGATAAATGTCTAGAAGCTGTCTCCTCTCTCGAAGCAGGTACTTCCTAAGGGATGCGTTGAATGGGCAGCTCAACAGGTGGAAGGTCTCTCTGAGCCAAAAACCCTGGCTTAGAGACTTCTATACGCACTAATCTAGGGTCATCAGCCCTTATTGCTTGGCCTACGTCCTGATATATGCGAGACAAAAGCACGTAATCCAAAATCAAGTGAGCAGCTCGTAGCTATCCATCTTCCCTTATGAATATCTGACCTCAGCAGTTTATTAAGACCTGGAGTGTTGACTAAGCTGAGCCTCGGAGCAGTGTGAGTTTTATCTACAAAAAACATCTAAGGAGGAAGCCATGGTTAGATCTACAAAAACTATTATCCAAGAAGGCGAAATGTTAAGGCAGAGTTAAAAAGAAATAAAAATAAAATAAAAATAAAAAAAGAGAAAAGAAGAACTAAGAAGGCTAAAGTCCTTGCTAGGGGACCTAATCCTAGGGTACCTCGCCTAGCTTTCCTGCCCGAACTGGGCAGTGAAGACCGTCGTGCCACTCCCTGGAGATGATTAGATAATCATCCTTCAAGCCCTTGTTGGACTTAGGAAGGCAGGATATTAATCTAACAACATCGGATCGGGACTTAAGGTAATATCTCGCACTACAAGAGAATGACACTCGTACATATGAACGACGTCGTGCCATGTGAGCCTTAATTTCATCTGATCGTTCAAAGCATCTACATTCCCTAGGACGCTAAATAGGTTGGGGGCGCATTGATGGGGACACAGCCTGTGATTGCGCAGGTAGTCTCTAGTTATCCTACCTATGGGAAGTGTCATTCCTCCCTCTATAAAGGCGATCATAGGAATGACAACTTCACCCTCCCCTCTATCTGNAGGGTAGTGCCCCCTCGACCCTTTGGCTCCACCCCGACATGTGAATGAAATAATGGATGTAAAGTAATGTGAGTGAATATTTTCTCTAAAATAAACAAACTCGAAAGCGTAATAAAAAGGCCACGTGGCATCCACTAGCACAAATATATTATTTTTATCTTATTGTTTGTCTCATCAGTTTTTTTCAGTCACTTAATTACATCAATGAATGAAATGACACATTTCAAAAGTTAGGAACTATTTTTAATCATGGGACAAAAGTTGAGGACGAAATTAGTAATAAACCAAAAAAATATATATATATATATATATATATATATATATATATATATATATATATATATATAAAGGATTAAAAATAAAAATAAAATAAAAAACCCGAAGGAGAGATGGACATCTTAAAGTACAATTTATTGGGTGAATTCAGGCTTGAGCCTTGGCCATTGAACTTTATATCTCTAACATGGTCAAATCTTCCTCACCCATTGCAATATTTGCTTAGCAGACCACTGAAAATGCTTGAATGGCCCTGTCTACCACCGATCAATCCATAGTAAGGAGAAAGAAAAGGGAAAAATAAGAAGTAAAAGAGGTTTGTACCATTGCTTTTAACCTTGAAAATGCTAAGGCTAGTTATGGAGAAATTATTAGAACCTCTAGGACCACTGTGGTCCTCCTAGCTCATTCCCACCCAATAGAAAAATGTCACCTATTTTAAAATTATGACTTAGCTCTCTCTCACCACTTACATATTAATTTTTTTTTTTTTTTTTTTTTTTTTTTTTTTTTTTTTTTTTTTTTTTTTTTTTTTTTTTTTTTTTTTTCGTATTTATCATTAATATTTGTTTGTAGCTCATTTGCATCAAGCCACATCATAGAATTCATGTTTGTGATTTCAGCCAATCTGATATAGATATGGGAGTAAGGAATAAGTATACCACTATTAATTGTCAATTACAATTGTTGTTTATGTTATCATTGTTATGCGTTGAATTGAAATAATGAACCTATATAGTTGGCCTAAATTGAACATGACCGATTAACCGTGCCAAATTTTGAGAAGCATATCCTTTTGAGTTATCAAATATGCCAAGACCATATGAGTTTCTAAGTTTTCATTTTTTTTTTCTTTGGTTGAGATTATGAGTTCCTTTCCAAAGTATTATTGATAATTGTGAATTGAAAATTTTCATAATTATTTTCCTTCTTTTTTATATATATTTTTAATTTTTTACATCCTATAATGTGGTTGATGTGGTATGGCCAGCCTCATATTACACTATAAAAAAGTGCAAGTATATTTTCAGTTATTGAATAATTAACGTTTTGTTGTAGGTTATTGAATTATTTCAGTCTAATATTATCAACGTAAGCTGTTTTCAAAGCTTACTTTAAGTTGATGAATTTTTATGTTTTTAGAACTTTACTTTAGATTGATGTGATTTAGTTTTGTATTTTTATGATGGATTTTGTTTTTCCTTTGATTTAATAGATGTCATCTTATTACAATATATAGATAGTATATAAAAATACATCATTATTATATTATATAGCATGACTTGAATAATTTGATGTTTATTACTATATTTTATATTTGTACTCTTTTTGTTCTTATCTTATTTTTTATAAATTTGTTTCTCTCTCACTCTCTCGATTTTTTATTCTTTCTTGCAACTTTACTTTAGGTTGAGGAATCATTGTATTTTTTATAACTTTATTTTTTGGTTAATACATTTTAGTGTTATATTTTTGAGTTTTCCATCACAATTAATCTCTCCCTCTTATAGTTTTGGTTTAATTTTTGTTTGAGTTACTTAGTTATTTTGTAAATGAGAATTTGAATTTATATAAAAATAAATTAAAAGTCTTGGCTATGCATTTGAATGTGTCTATCAATTATTTAAGTAACATTAAGTGCAATTTTGTTATGATTTTTTATTATCATAATAATCTTCTTTAAGAGAATGAAGAATTTGAATGATTTATTTAAAACTTAAAAAGTTTAATTGCACAATAAAAAAAAATAGAAAAACATAGTGCACTATAACATAATTTCAATTAATATGGACCACCTCATAAAGGAGTCATATCAATCAAACACAACCCAAAATAATATAATGATATATTGGTAGAATTAGAAAGATAAAATAATTTTAGAAATTGTTTAATTTTTTGGGAGAACAAAACTATCTTCAACAAAATTTAGAAAAAAAAAAATTTTATACCACGATTATAAAATAATTATCTATTCCCACGCATCATGTGGGTCTGCAATTAGTTTAAATAAATATATAAAAAAGGTGTTGTATAGTTTTTATTTAAAAAACTCTCTCTTGTTAATTTAGACAATTTTTTTTTTTTTTTTGGTGTGTGTGTGGATAAAACAAAGAATTTATTTATTAACTAAGGAGCACTGTTATAAGTATTGTCCATTGGGCACTCGTGAGGAGTGCCTAGTTGCAAAATATCACACACATATTTTACATAAACAAAATTTGGACATTCATTATATTCTCTAAAACTGCATTGGTGCTCCCATCTCCTCTTTGCTAATTCATTTGCCACGCCATTTGCTTCACGAAAGACATGACATGGAAGGACGGTCCATTCTTGACCAAGCAGCATCTTGCAATCCAAAATCAAAACAGAAAGTTCCTATGCCAGAATACCATATGTTGTTAGCCAATTGAGGAGAATTTGAGAATCAATTTCTAGATTTATATGTTTATACCCTAATTCTCAGGCCATTTTTAAACCATATCTAACAACCCATTTTCTGCAATATTATTTGAGGCAATGCCAATGTGAATTGATAAATCTTTTATCCATCTTCCCTTACTATCTCTTAATACATTGCCACCTCTTGTTTTACCAGGATTATTTAGAATTACCATTTGTATTTAAGGTAACAAAAGCGGGTTGTGGAGGATGCCAATATATTATTTTAGTAACTTTTGTACCTTTTGTTTTTCTATGATATGCAAGATGATAAAATTCTACAGCTAAATGTAAAAATTTGTGCATAAGCTGGTTAACTATTTTAGAAGGAGGTTTGAATATCCTATTATTTATACAAAGTTGTTAAATTTCATAAGCAAATAAAATATTCCACGGCATCATCCGAAAATAGTTGGGAGATATATTAGTAAAATTTTCATGTAACCATTCTACTAGTGATTTATGAAAAAAAGATATTTCTCACTGTCCATGAAGAGCAAAGGGATACTTCTAATAAGTTCCATGAATTCAACTTTAATTTAGTCTTCTGCATTGGATAATGGGCCCTCAATATGATACCTGAGAGGTCATCCTAGTATCCAATTTAATCTTTCTTGTTTGGTCACGCATTTTCGGTTTCCTCGTACACAAGTTCAAATTTGGGTATGATTCTTAAAATGAAAAAAGAAGAAGAAGAAGAAGAAGAAGAAGTTCTAATGGGGTACGTCTCTTTTGCCAATTGCAATTTGTGTTCTTCTTTTCCTCTCCTTCTGTCTTTTCATTTATGTTGGTCTTTATCTTTATCATTCTTTTGGCTTTTGGGGTTGCATCTGCAATACGCCAGACAGTGATGGGTCTTTGGTTGGATCATAGATGACACATAAGAGATAGTTTATAAACACAAAAATATTTAAAGAGAAAAATCAGTACAAACTTGTCATATTAGCAATGTCAAAAATATTGTCAAATTTTTTTGTATATGTAGCATTGCTCGCCTTATAATTAAGCAACGTTGAGATTAATGATCCAATATTAATAGTTACGATTAATGATCCAATATTAATAATGAAGGCCATCACAGTTAGCTTAAAAGAATGCTTTCAATCTAAATTATCTAATGAACTGGTTTACTAATCAAATTAGTTTTCATATTTGATAAACTGAGGTATTTAGAGAAATTGCATAAAAAACATAAGTAGTTTATAACATCTCTTTTTTATTTTTGGTGTAAAATGTGGATGGTTTCCTT
Source organism: Quercus suber (assembly GCF_002906115.3). Lineage (NCBI taxonomy): Eukaryota > Viridiplantae > Streptophyta > Magnoliopsida > Fagales > Fagaceae > Quercus > Quercus suber. The sequence goes on from NW_027069541.1 coordinate 591,708, forward strand.
GTCATATTCTTGTTGAATTAAAGATGAAAGTGCAAAACTTTGCCGGAATATGATGCAACGTTATTTGGTAAATATTTATTGGCTATTATTAGTTGCTAAGAAACCAACCTTAGGATCAAGTGGGGTGGTATCTAAGTTAACACTTTCTCACTTCATAATATAGTATTTGAAATTGAATTTAAGCACGCTGATATGTCTTTTTGATTGTAATGGAAGTGTTTTAGTAATTTTTATTTTTAAGATTGCAACTAAAAATAAAAGTTACGTAATTTCATCATTGATGCACTTGTTATTTCTTTTAGTAAATGATGGTTTCTTTAATTTTCATCACTGTTCTAATAATTAAAGCGACAACTTCAATGTAAAATTCCTCTATAGACATATCCTTGGTGCGGTGGTCACTTTATAAGTATAAATGATTGTGGTATGTGGGGAGCAAGGACTGGAATTCAAGTCTCTAGAGGAAATTTTCATACTCATATACACTTAGATTAGGTTAGAATAAAATTTCTATCTTGTATTAAAAAAAAAAAAAAAGAGTTATAGACATCCATGGTTGATTCTATACTTTGAAAATTGGAATTGGGAATCCAAAAAATACTTGAGTCGTAGACGAATCTTCCAAATACGAGACGCTTTTAATATTAGTTGTTTTCTTACAAATTTGCTACTTTTGATATCATTTAGAATTGGCAATTCCCTACAATCTTCTTCTTCTTCTTCTTCTTCTTTTTTCTTCTTCTCTCTTCTTCTTTTTTTTTTTTTTTCATTTTGAGATATCCCAAAAATATTGTCCATACACTCCAATGTGAAAAGTTTAATAAACAAAATTTTATCTTTTTTATTTGGAAAGTTAATACTTTTTTTTAAAAGAACTATTTTAAATTAAGAAGAATCCTTTTCAAAATGAGTAATTTTTGTTATAACTAAATATATTAAATAGTTTTTTTTTTTTTTTTTTTTTTTTTTTTTTTTTTTTTTTTTTTGTGAAAGCATAGATTTTTTTTTTGGGAATCCAGCAGAAGACGTAGAAGTCTTTGTTAATACACTCCACAATAAAGTGGTAAAAATTGAAATCGAATGGTTATGGAAAAGTTTGATGGTTTACATCGAAACATTATTTACCTAGACAAAACTTAAGCATAGTTCTTTTGGTGTTATATTTTATATTCCTCAATTATATTCTTACTATATTATTGTATTGATTAATAAATCACATGATTAAATTTAATTATTTTTAAGAAAATAACGTTATTTACGCTCAATCTAACATTAATATAACTGAATTTATTTAAAGATAAAAAAAGGTAAGTATATTAGTTTTGTCCAATATATTTCTTCCCCTTTTTAAAAATAAATAAATAAATTCAATAGTTAAGAGTAGAAGATTTGCACCGTGGATGTCACCCTTAGAAATATTGAATAGTGCCAACAAGCTACAAATAAGGACCTTCTCAAAAAACAAAGAAAGAAGAAGCTACAATTAAGGATGGCAATGGGGTAGATCAGGCTAGATCATGGGTGCCTTGTACCTGCCCTACAAGGTAGTTACCGTGTCCCACTTTGCTTCGCGTGTTGAGGCAAATTGCCTTGCCCCATTCCTGCCCCACCACCTTGCAAAACCTCACCCCATTTTAATTTGCCTATCCCCAAACCATTACAATATTTCTTTTAATAAAACCTGTTACGTGCAATGGTATAAATCATACTTGAAATTGCAATTAAATTGATTACATCAAATCAAACAAATTTTTACTAAGGACTCAATAATAAAAATAATAAAAAGTATTTAACAAGATAATATAACAATAAAAATAATAAGTCTTAACGTTTAAACATTTAAATACTTTGTAATACAATAAATCGAAGGAAATATTGTGAAAATTAATAACACGAGCATTTTTGTATATAAATGTGAGCCCAGGCAAGTCAGTCTCTGCCCCGCCTTGGAATGTGGGGCAAAAATCTCAACCCATCCCCACCCATCACCTCTATGAGGTAGAGAAAAAGACCAGGATAGGTTGGATTCAAACAGAGCAAAATTATCATCCCTAGATAAAGGCTTTTGGCCTTCTCAATTATTTTTGAGTCTAATAAATTTGAGGGCATGATATCAATCACAAGCCCTAAGGCCCGTAATTTTTTAAAGATGTGCATTAAAGTTATTCAAGGGTTCCAGCATACTCTCATTATAATAAATGACTATGTTAATAGATGCCCATAGGACAATTGTTAATAAATTATTTTTTACACAATTTTTATAAGAAATATAAAAAACTGTTAACAACATTTACTATTTTATTATTATCCTAATAAAATGTCTCTAAAAATAACTTCCTGAAAATGAAAAAAATAGTAGGCATGGTGTGAGTCGACGGTCGCAAATGGCAACTAGAAAGTAGGCGGTTTCTCTATAATTAATTTGCTCCGCAGAAAACATAAAAAACAAATGCCCATCGTGTTACAAACTTTTTACGCGTCTCTTATTTGTTGTCATTTGTGACATTGTTTGCCATTTATATAATAGACAACACATACACACATATGAGATCATTCATCTACTACTTTCTTTTCGGAGTTCATTTGGGTCTTGGACTTTGCTACTACTTCCTACGAGTTATTAGGTGAGAGAGATAAGTCTTTGTTTTTGTTTATGTGTCAACACGTAATCATTATATATTTTTTATGGTTCAAAAATTAGGAAATATTAACGAATATTCTAAAAGTATTTATTAGTGAATTATTTAAAAAAAAATTTTATAAAAAAAGAGAAAAAAAATTAATATTTTGACAATTTTTTTCACTTCTTATAAAAGTAATATAAAGACTTTCTAAATTAATTTATTAACAGTTGCCTTAAAGACACCCGTCATAACCCAATTAATATCACAATTTTAATCAATATTTTTTTCATTATTTAAAATTGTGAATCAGATAGACATTTAAATACAGCTAGACTCCCCCGGCTTATGTGTCAATGTGTCATATCTGTCTTTTTTTTCTTAAATACATTCATGAAAAGTAAAGTTAAGAAGGCGTAGGAATTGGCTTCATTGAGTTCTTCACACACGTGGGGGTTCATTGCAATTTGCATGGGAGAAAAATAGGGTCGATTGATACAGAGGAAGAGGAGGGTCTATTGACATTTTGAAGGTGTGTTCTGTTCTATTCTGTTCATGGTTTACAGTTTGTGTGTCATATGACAGCAAACTTTTCTGAATCTTTCTTGTTTGGAAATTCAGAAAAAAAGTTTTTTGATTCAGAACGACTTTTGGTGCCAGCTCTTATTAGCTTTGTTCAACCATTCTTTTATGTAAGCTCCTGAAGCTGAACATAGATGGGTTCAGGTTAAATGAATGTATAACATTTAACTTTTTCCATGTCAGTAATCATTTTCTTTTTTTTAACCTTCACACCTGTTTTGGGTGGGAGTTGTTTAATCTTTAACAATAGTTTAATAAATGTTTCACGGCTGTCAAACATACATCATATATGTTCTTAACTTCTTGTGATATACTTGGTGCAAATATACAGTTCTGTTTCATAAAAGCGTGGCAAGAAAATCTTAAGAGAATTCTTTTGTACAGAAAATTTTGAAATAGTCTAAAGAGTGCCAAGTGAATCATGTGATTCACTCATTAACCTGTTCTGTTTTTTATGGCATCTGCTTGTAGGGTTTAATTTTGTAGGATTGGCATTCTGTTTTGTTTCTTATGCCTGTTGTGTTTAAGATTAACAATGCCAACGTTGTGTTATGCCCCATTATCTCTAGCGAATCAATTCAGTTTCTGACAGCATATTTCAGATATAATTTAAACTATCATGCCATTTTTCATAATATTGGCTTTATATATATATATATATATATATAGCAGGTGAAGGTCATTTTCAGAGTTGTGAAGAGATCTCAACATGGGCCTTTTGGAGCTCTTCATCACCGCATCAATTCCAGTGTTGAAAACGCTATTGTTAACCGCACTAGGGTCTTATCTTGCCCTAGAAAGCGTTGATATCTTGGGGGAAGATGCTAGGAAGCATTTAAATACTGTGAGTTGTTGATTTATTCAGTTCATGTTAGTTGTGCTTGTAACATATGGAAGAAATGTTATTAAAAAATTATACATCTGAACATTTAATTTTGATTTTGTTTTGGGATAACAAAAAGGAAAGGTACTTATTTATGTTTTATGTCATTATTTGAGCATTATCAAATCAAGCTGTAGAAATGGTGAGACATACATTCTGATTATCCAATGCACTGCTCAGTTTCTTAGTGTGCTTTTTTTTTTGGTTTAACAGGTAGTATTTTATGTATTCAATCCAGCCCTTGTGTCCACCAACCTTGCTAAAACAATAACGAGCGAGAGCATGCTTAAGTTGTGAGTTACACTCTAATCACTGCATCAATTCATTTAATCAATGCCAAAGCTTTCCCTGGGAAATATTCGACTCCCTTTTAGTATCAGAATTATGGTATTTTGAAGTAAATTTGATTGAATGTGTAGGTGGTTCATGCCAATCAATATCCTCATCACATTTATTATTGGCTCAGTTCTTGGATGGATTCTTGTCATAATTACAAGAGCCCCTCCACACCTGAGAGGCCTTGTAGTGGGTTGTTGTGCTGCAGGTAAACATATATAAAAGATCCTAACTTGTATTCGAAAAGATTGCTTCAACTTCTATGTTAAATAAAACTAAATATGGTTTAGAAAGTACAGCTTAAACGGTTATGTGGGCTCAAATAAAAAGAAAATAAATTATCATTGTCCATCCCATCATCAAATTGATTATTACTTCTGTCATGGATAATTTCTTACAAATTTGTTGTTTCCCCTACTGAATGTCACCTATGTGCTGAAAGATAAAAGGAGAAGACTAAGACCACTAACTGTTTGTTTCACCAGAATTGAGAGTTAATGTTTTCACCATAGCAAAAACTTAATCTATCAGCCTCATTTTTGCTGTAGAAGTGCAACAATATTTTTCACGCAATAAGCTAGAGTGAAGGAAAAATATATTGGCAATTGCTGATGGTGACAATGTAATTATTAAGGATGTCGTTCTGTCACTTGGAGTGTACTAGGACTTTCTTATTAAAGGGAAGGGACTTCAGGAAGCTCTTTGTCCTAACAAAAGTTAGATGTCTTGCTACTGCTATTCAAGCTGCTTTAATAATTTTTTTTTATTATAACTCTAGTTGGCCAATTGTGTATTGGAGAGGGCCATTGGTGCTGACTGTCAAAAACTGGATCACTATAATGGCTTGTGAAGGCTTATGAACTTTACTTACCATTGGCTCATTGCAGAAATGATGGGTTAGTTTGACCAAGGATATTGGGATTGTAACAGCTGCTTACCTTGAAAACAAGCAATAAACAGGATATATTCCTATTTGCATAAATTGTTTCCCAAATTCTTTTCTTTGGTATGAAAAATAGCTGCATTAGCTGCTTCAAGAAAACACTGTATAAAATCTTCAAAAAATGCTCCAATGTTTGTCTGACTAAATATATACCACTTTGTAAATCATTGACAAACATTTTTTTTTCCTTATAAAAACAGGAAATTTGGGGAACATTCTTCTCATTATGATCCCAGCTATTTGTAAAGAAAAAGGAGGACCATTTGGAGCTCCTGATGTCTGTCATACGTATGGAATGGCTTATGTTTCACTTTCAATGGCAGTATGTATCTTTTCATTTGATTCATATATCATTTTGGACTGAAGGTTCTTTTTAATCTTCATGGAATTCAAGGGAGAAGGATTTTAGCTATTCTTGCTTCTTGAAATTACAAGGTGTTTATAAGCACTTTTACTATATAATAACCCTTTAATTCAGTACACTTAGGCCAGCTCTTGGATGGGTTGTGGTTGCTATCTCCTGAGGAAACAATATTTAAATCTGGTTGTGAATAATCATATTTATTATGTACAATTTCTCCTTTGCTTCAAATTTGCTTGTCCTAATGTATGTGTAAATTGTGACTTTGTTTCAGTACATCTTGCCCTGTTTGACTATGACAGACTAATTTCCACATATTTTCTATATTGGAATTTTTTGTTGTGATATTTCAGATAGGAGCCATTTATTTGTGGTCTTACGTGTATAACATAGTTCGGCTATCTTCAAGGAGAATCACCATAGAATCCGGAGGAAAGGACATCTCTAGAGAATCCTCCACCTCAGACCTGGGGAGTTGCACGGAGCCACTACTTTCTTCCACCAAGGAATACTCGATATGTGAGGTCCCCAAGGAGTACTCGATAACTGAGGACCATGAAGAGCAACATTCACTGCCCTGCGCTAGAACTGTAACGAAATCTGAGGTTGCTCCAGCATCATATTTATGATGAATTCTGTGCTTTCTCTGTGAAATACTTCTTATATTATCTTCTAGTGGGGTGTTATATATGACTTTTCTTTGCCATTATTTCATTTTCACTGCAAAGCTCGCCAAAACTGTTTCAGAACCTAATTTAAGGAATTCTTGTGTAAAACCGTGAGAGAGGCATGAAAGGGTATATCCCTTCACTACTACAGTTTCAGAACCTAATTTTGATTTGGATTTTTTTAATCTCACTGAAGTAATTCTAAATAAAGATTTACCTGGTAATGACTATTTACAGGTGGATTTCTTTTTCTATTTTTGTTTTAATGACTAGAGAGCTTTACTTCTATTTAGTTATATAATGCAGAAACATGTCTATTTCTTTTCTCTTTTGGTAAGTGTTTTCTGGTATTGACAGTGTCAATTGTATAATTAGATCACCTGACTCAGTCAGGAAGCCATGTTGGCAGCCTATGATGAGATCGACTTTTTTCTAAGAAAAGTTTCGTCATAACAATGATTTTCTTTTATAACTTTATCCCCAAGTAGTTGACATATAAATTTGTCTATATGATTTTGTTATTTGATTCGTTGTGGTAGATCTAGTAAATACTTCACACTGCCTGTGATTTGATAAAACTATGCTATCATATTTATTCCTCTTCAGTGAAAGCAGCATTCTGAAATCTCAATATTTATTCCATTGCAGGTTGCAATTGCAGATAAAATAAAGCAAAAGTTAACAGAGCTGTTTAAAAAGATTAATCTGAAGATAATATTTGCACCTTCAACAACCGGAGCGGTATGACCTTTTAGCTTATTGTTGTCATCTCATCGCTTTTGATGTATGTTTTAGCACTCTTTGATTAGGTAGGTATAGTCCTAATGAACCTGTCATGATATTGACTAAATTTTATATGAAGACAATATTTTCCCCTTCAACCACAGGAGTGGTATGATCTCAACTTATCATCGTCATTTCATTCCTCTTGATGTACTTTTAGCACCATTTCATTAGGGTAGGTCCAGTCCTAAATGAGCCTGTCACAATCAAATCTAACTTTATCCTCCTTGGAGGATGTCCCTTGCATTTTTACACAAGAATGAGTTGTACAACTTGGTGAAGGAGATCTATTATGGTTCTTGCTTCTTATAGAATAAAATTTCAATTTTTTAGAGAAACAAGCCATGTGCAACATGCTAGTTCAAACTGAATGTATTTGAGTTTGGAATTAGAACCAGGATCATGTCTGAAGCCACCTTCCCCCTAAATTGAACAAGAAAACAGGACTCCATTCTTAAGTGCCCAAGCCTGTCCATCCTGGCCATGACTTCTTTATGATTTGGCTAGTGTTGATTGGTTTTCTTGCTATGGTGGCTTCTGAATATTTGCTTTTGATAATTTATTGATATGTTGACTAACCTCATGCACTTTTCTTGTGTAGATTGTTGGGTTCACGATTGGACTCATCCCTGAGATCCGAAAGTTATTGATTGGTGAAGTTGCTCCTCTTCGTGTGATCCAAGACTCTGCTTCCTTGTTGGGGTATAAGACTTAAGAAAAAAAATCTATTAAACTCTAAATAAATTGGTCATGATTTTGTTTTGGGATGCAGGATAATAGATAACCACTAATGTCGGTAGATTGAATGGTCTTCATCTATTTGTAGAACGTAGTACATATCATTTATATAATGTGCACTCTCAAATCTCAATCCTCAAATATAATGATGTTATTTGTCATTTTGAAAGTTCTTGCTACACTAAGTCGCTAACTCTATGGCCTACACAAACTATTTGCATCATATCACACATTAACTTGGATTTTCTCTACAATTAATTGGCTCAATGTATTTACATAGTTACTTTCTGTAATGAGAAATTTTTTGATATTACTTCTCCCTTTTGCTAAGCTTCTGAATTAATCTATAACTGCAGTGATGGAGCCATCCCAGCTCTCACTCTAATAGTAGGTGGAAATCTTCTCAGAGGTAATACTAATAACTGATATGAAGATTAGTGTAACTTTTGTTGGAACTTTGTTCTCATTGACAATAGTAAAGTTGTAATTGATATAGGTTTATTTTTTCTTCAGGTTTGCATGGGTCAGGAATTAGTAAATCCCTCATCTTTGGCATTGTAGTTGTTCGTTATATAGCCCTGCCTCTGACAGGGATTCTCGTCATTAGAGGTGCACATCGAATTGGTTTGGTGCATTCTGATCCATTGTATCAGTTTGTTCTTCTGCTCCAATATGCAGTCCCTCCTGCTATGAACATAGGTACTAATATCTCCATATTCGGATAGAGCAATTTCACAACAATTTTACAGTTTTACCACTGTTTTTTGTTTTTTTGGGACTTAAAAGTAGAGAATCCACCATTACATATTAAAAATGACACAATCTGTTAAAAGCTTAGTTGGAAATGGAATTTTCCAAAATCATTCAGTTGACTGGCTGCTTTGTTCCCATATTTGATTTTTGACATCCTTGAATGGCAGGAGTTATCACTCAATTGTTTGGAACTGGAGAGAGTGAATGTTCTGTAATCCTGCTGTGGACTTATTCCTTGGCTTCAGTGTCACTTACTGTTTGGTCAACCTTCTTCATGTGGCTTGTGTCTTGAAGTCTCACAGCTTTCATTAAAATGACTTCCACATCCAGGAATTGCAGATTTACAGCAGATTTTAAATTCAGAGAGACAGCTGCGTGTAGCTTTTACGGCAGATTTTAAATTCAGAGAGACAGCTGCGTGTAGCTCAAAGCAGATTTGAGCTACACAAAATTTTGAAAGTTTTGTGTTACTAGTATTTGATATTCGCATTCAATTAATGTATTTTGAGTATAGAAGAAAAAAAAGTCAAGAGAAAGTTAAGTATAGCCCGCTGTTATACTTAAGAAAGTTCACAGTTATTATCATTAAAAAGAAAAGCAAACTTGTGTACCATCTGTGTGATTTAGGTGATTTAACATCTATATCTGCTCAGTAGGTGATTTCAACTTAATATTTTTAATCTTTTAGTCACATTGTGTATCATGTCAGATTTCTTGATTAAATTACGCAACTAATTTCTTACAAAAAGCAACCCCCCCCAAAGATAATATTGACTACATTATCAATTTAGCTTTTAGCTGTACAAAATTTATTTAACAAATTGTCTTCCTTCCACTTAGATAAAATAAAAGCCATTATATTAGTTTGCACAAAGTTTTTTTTGTCTTTCAGAAATTCCAAATCAACTGTCAATATGAATAGAACTTGCAATAAAATAATTAACTACTTGCTTTACCATCAAAATTCACAACACCACAACCAAGCCTTAATCCCAAAAATTTTAGGATCGATTATGGATCCTCAACAAACATCAAACTTGTTTGGGTTATGACTGTAATCTGAACAGTAAATAACTGTAATTTGAAGGACTAATATATAAGCAAACCATATTTTCATTAGAATTGCATAAGCAAGGTTGAGCAATTGTCTAGAACAGATTCATCGTGCTACTGCTACAAACACAATTAACATGACTTGAAGTATGCTTGAGGGAAGCAGATACAATTTGCTACAGAACTTCTTGTAACAAGCCAAAATAAGATTTCTCATCCACATAGTTCAGAGAGAGTCCTTGTTCAGATCATCAAAGTAAGGATGTTCCATAGCTTTCTTTGCTGAGATCCGCTTTGAGGGCTCATACTGCAACATTTGCTGCAAAACACAAGTGTCAAGCGAGTGTCAATCATCATATAAAAATAAACATTTTAAATTTAAGCCAACGCCAAATTATGAGCAACCAACTTACTGCTAGCAGATCCAGTCCATCCTTATCCAAGTTAGGCACAGATGTTGACAGATTTTGAGGGCTCCATTGGGGGTACTCATGCCAATTCATTAGTTTGCTGACCCCAGGCCACACTTCTTCATTTGGAGTACCTAGTAACCTGCATTAGAAACCAGAAAAAAGAAAAATTGTGAGGACACATCATATAGAAACCAGGGAGGCCATTAGAAATGAATTGTTGTTGTCTTTACTGAACCTGAATATATGAAGGAGCTGTTGCAGTTCAGAATCTCCTGGGAAGAGTGCTTGCTTTGTGACAAGTTCAGCTACAATTCGGACAAAATATATTAATTAATCACACATTAAGCAAATGTAATATAATTTGGTAATCAACAAATTCATGGAGTAGGGATGTGTACCAAATATACAAGCAACAGACCACATATCTACAGCAGTAGAGTAATGGGTCGAACCCAGAAGGACCTCAGGAGCTCTATACCACAGAGTCAATATCTAGGAACAGCCATGACATGAAAGTTTGATTAATTACTTGTTAATCAAGCATAAAGAACAAACATATAAATAAGCATGATTTGTCGCATTTTTACCTCATGGGTATACTTCTTGATTGGCACAGTAAATGCCCGAGCTAGTCCAAGATCTGCTATCTTAAGCATCATCGTCTTTCGGTCCATCAACAGATTGTGGGGTTTCAGATCCCTGATCATCACAAAAACACAGTTAATTCCAATTAATTACCCAAACAAAATAAACCCTATTTGAGATTGAATTGTTTCAGATGAAATTGAAGGAAAATAATTACCTGTGTAAGATTCCATGACCATGGCAAAAGGCAACACCCTTGCAGAGTTGGAACATTAAACACTGCATTGAAAAAACAAAATTCCCAAACATTTTCATTTTGTAAATAGAATAATTAAGATCACAGACTTCGATAGAAAAACAACTATGAACAATCACAAAAGAGTTTGCAAATGTAAAATTAAGAATAATTAACCTTAACAGTATTAGCAGGAATGTCCTCTCCAGATTGACGGAAACTCCGAATGAATTTCTTGAGATCAGTGTCCATATACTCAAACACCAAGTACAGTACTGTCTTCCCTTCTTTATTCTGACCTTGTTTCACATCCATCAACCTTTTTCATCACCAAAATTAAAAATTTAAAAACACAATCTTTTTCAATCTTTAACAAAATTGAAGGATCTAAAAATCTAAAAAAAAAAACCTAGAAATCTGACAAGAAAGAAAAGAAATTCAAGAAACCAAGAATCCAAACCAAAAAAACCCTAGAATTTGAAAATTGGGAAAGAGGAAATTGGAACCTGACGACATGGGGATCGCGAGAGAGCATGCGGAGAATGGAGACCTCGCGAAGAGTGGTGGGAGGGACGCCTTCTTCGTCCTCGTGGAGGCGAGTTTTCTTGAGGGCTACGATTCTGCCAGTGGCTCTCTCTCTCGCTCTGTACACCTTCCCGTACGTCCCTTCTCCTACTTTCTCTAGCTTCTCGAACGCCTCCATTGCCGACACCGCACGAGTCACACCAGCTTTCTCCATTTCCTTTCTCTTCTCTTCTCTTCTCTTCTCTTCTTTTCTTTCTCTCTCCAACGCTCTCTCTGTCTTTGTTTTTTTCAAAATGTAAATGTACGTACAGGGGGCTTAAAGTGAGGGATTTCGATATTTATAACGGTTTGGGGGAAAAAAGTAGGGTTCGGTGTAGGGGCGTGGCGTGGAGAATGGAGTGGGAGTTCTGATCGTTGCGCAACGGATACTTTTTTTTGAATTTCAAAATGAAAATTTGTCCAGATCAGATCACTACTCGTATTTTCTACTATATACTAATATATTAAGCTTTTATGGGCTTCTGCTCGTTTTTTAATTGGTCGGGTACAAGACGGACGGCCCATCATTTTTTTTTTATGGGAACGGCCCATCATTATTAATACTGAAAACAAATCACAAATGGAGTACTTTCTAGCCCATGAAAAAAAAAAACTACCTTATTTATTAATTATATATAATAAAATAAAAAATTCACTACAGTGCACTCACTTTTTTCTCTCCTTTTGTCCCCAGTCCCTCCATTGAAATGCGCCATTATTATACAATCGGACTTGAAATTTTTTATACCCGAAAGCTTGGCTGCAAGTGCACACCTTTTCCAGCAATAACGCCAATACCTATTCCAGATATCGAAAAATTGTTTGGTATTCTACCTCTAAGTTAATGAACTCCACCTGAATTCCTCATTTGTTAGAGCATCACCAAAATTACCAGAACAAAGGAACTGATCACTAAATTATAAAAGCGCATCAAAGTTTATTCGACTTTCACCACCACCCACTACAGAAACTATTCTATGGTCACATCCAAATAGAAGTCCACATAGTTTATGACTATCCTAAACTAGGGGGAAAAAATTTATATCCTCTTTTTAGTTACTAAACAAATATGTTAACAATGAGCACTAAGCGCGTGCACCCTTCCTAGATGTATTTTACAGTCTTCTACGACAGCTTTTCAGTTGCTACATGTATTTTACATGAAAGATGATGGAAATGGCGCCACAAGCCCATCACCAACCAGAAAAGTTAACTTCTTAGATTGAGCCTCACATTCTGAACCTTAACTGATATCTTTAACTTCTGTTCTTCCAAGTTTTTCAAAACAGCTGACAGTTTTGCTCGATATGCTTCACATTGCTGACTTGCATTCTCCAACTCAGCAGTCAATGCCTGAATTTCCTTGTCCTGATCCTACAAAAGGGAAACAAAAAGACTATAAATTAATTTACATTGAGACACAGGTGCACATATAAGAAACAAATTAAATGCATAAAAGAACCAGAATGAAGAAAGCCACTTTTTGCACACAAACAGCTCCAAAATACAAATTATTGAAGAGGTATAATACGAGTTGATTTTTGAAGATTCAGTGTGTATGTTTATTGGACAATCTTCTAGACTCCTGTTCGTTAGCTGAGACTCAGCCAACAGACTACGCCTTTTTTTTTGGTTCACCTTTTTGTTTTATATTGATAAGTTCATTTGAGTTTGAAAATTGAGGTTTGAGCATCTTATTTGACAGTTGAATGAACTCGATCAGTTCTACAAGTCCCATACCAATGAAGTCAAATCCTCACGATAAGCACATTTATTATATAAATAACAAGAGATTTTATACCAGAGTTGGTCTTTTCAACAGAGATATAAATGAATAGCAACAGTAAGAGAACAGGAAAAGAAAATAAAAACCAGTAGCCATGAGTTCAAAGCTGTTCAGACTATGATAGACTTGAAACAGAATATCCAATATCTTCATTATCATCATACTTACTTCCCCTGGTACTAGGCTATCTCCAATGCATGCAAATTATGCCAAAGCTCTGGAAAATTTGCAAGCTGTAAAACTTACTATATTCTTGACTACGGATAAAAAAATAGATAACAACAGCACAGAAGAGAAAACGAACTTAAGATAAGAACAGAAGGTTTAAGGAATCTTGAATATATAGAAGTCAGAGCTCAAGATTTTTTTTTATTGGTCTTGCATATGGTGATTAGAACCAGCAATGGTTGTATTTTTCACAGACTATATTACCTAAAACGGCATTACTAGATTACATTTCCTACAATAACAATGGTCTGGTAGCAGAGTGGTACTTCTTGGAAACGTGGAGTTCTGAGGATCAACCCACTGTGGGTGAGATTTACGCAATTTCTATCAACCAGATTTGACCATCAACCTTAATATATTCATTCATCCATCCCAATAAAGAGGGAAAAGACAGACAAAAATGGAGAGATGGGAACAAAAAGAAACCATTCCTTTGTCTGCAATTACAGAAGTTTGAAACGTAACAAGCAATGGAGGGATGATAACAGGGCTGGTTTCCTACCTGCCCCTGCCCCACTCCTGCTTCAAGGAAGTTTTTTTTTTTTTTTCCCCGCTTCCTGCCCTGTCCTAGCGGGCACCCACCACGCCCTGCCTCACTTAATTTTTTTTACACAGTTTATTAAAATTTCATTTAAACTCTATCATACATTAAATTAAAAAACATAAAACATTTATTTATAAAAAAAAAAAAAAAAAACACACACATTCTAACTTTACAAAACCTTCTTAAAGCAAAACAATTCAAGTATTAAAAAACACAAAAACGATTAAAACATAACAATTCAACAATTAAAAAACATAAACAATTTAAATCTTAAAACAAAAAAATATAAATACAATAATACAATGCCAAAAGACAACATAAATTTAAAGTTTGATGGCTAAATGCACATATATATGCCTTATAAAAAACCTGTATAAAAAATACTTTTTAATTGTTGAAATATAAATGGGGTAGGTACAGGAGAAAAAATTAACTCTCGTCCCCACCCCATTTGCTATGCAGGGTAGGGTGGGGTGAGGCGGGTGGGTACCTGCAGGGGCAGGTTTAAATTTCTATTCCTTTATTCACTCTAAATACCAAGGCTACTCCATGAATATGCTGTAGATAAAATCAGCACTTGAATCAAACAACTATCTATATAATCTTTCACACTGAACTGACCAACAGTCGAACATCTTCCAAGTAAATTCCACACCAATATCACATCTAAATTTAACTGAACATGCATACTTCTCAAAAGTACTCAAACCACACTTCCAACTCCAAAATGACCTAATCCACTCCTCATTGACAGGAACATGTTCAATACCATAGTGTATATCAAGTAATCTTGTTAATTTCTCTCTCATAGGTTATTTAAAACATTGATACTTTATAATGATTGACAGCATATATCTCACAAGAACCTATTCAATAATGCCGCAAGTTTTGGTGAGCTGTGTCTTTGAAGTGTGAAGGATAAAGTAAAGTCAGGTCCAAATCAGACCCACCTGGAGAAGAAAACCTTTCAGCAAATAAATTTTCACCTAAGAGTAAATTTTGTAGCATAACATACAGCCAAGGATTCCTTCTTTCATATGAATTAAGTGTTACAGGTAAAGAGTAAAAAGATAATACCAGAAGGAATGCATTATCCATGAACGGCACATCTTCTATCATTGTTAAGCAACAATGTCAAGAAGAAAGAAAAGTTTTTTCCTATGCTGGGGTTGCTTATCTGCTGTTATGCTAATAATAGGCAGAAGCAAAGCTTCAAAAGAAAACTCAAACAGATACATAGAGTAAGATGTATCTAGAGTTCAAAGAATACAAAATTTCTTGATTGCCTGCTGCTGATCCTATTATAGAAATAGCCGATTTTCTTGATGCAGTTTTTTTCTAACCTCATAATCTAACTTTTAGTCAAGAGACTACATTCAGATATTCATTAGAATATGTGACAGCTTAGAATATTGCTCCCTATAACTTTAGTTTTAGTTTGTCCTCACTTTTATGTTTGTTTGTAGCCATTCCAGTTTCATCAACCCACATAAAGACATCTACAGACCTTCAATAGACAACAGATACAAACGCTGAAGTTCTTGAAAGATAAGTAGAGAACAAAGTACCCTTACAAATAATAATACAGTTCAGTATTAGGACTTTCTAACCTCATAATATAACTTTTAGTCAGAAGATAACATTCAGATATTCAGTAGAATATGTGACAACTTAGAATACTGCTCTCTATAACCTTTTCCTTTATTATTATTATTATTATTATTATTATTATTATTATTTATTTTTATGACGAGGAACCCCCTCAAGGTATGAGGCAGTGGGACCACCCCTGAGGGGCAAACCCCGAATGTCTACACACTGCCACTGGGCAGGCATCGGGTAAATTGCAAAATACCTCAGTTAGACTTAGGAGTTGAACCAGAGATTTCTAGGTTTACAGTTAGTCCAGGCACTGTCCCTTACTGCTGAGGCACCCCGGGTGGGGGAATTTTTTTATAACTTTAGTTTTATTTTGTTTCACCTTTAAACCTATAAAAAAAAGTTTGTCTCATCTTTAAACCCACAAGATCCATGCAATGGACACACAATTTTATGTGTGTTTGTAGCTGTTCTGGTTTCATCAGTCTACAGACCTTGAATAAACAATAGACACAAATGCTGAAGTTCTTGAAAGATAAGCAGAGAATAAACTCCCCTTACAAATAATAATACAGTTCAGTATTAGGACATATCCAAGGTTCTTGCTAATAAAGCAGCGTTTTTATCTAGCAATAATCAGCTCTTATTCCTGTGGAAGAGGAAGATTACTGAAGAAAAGACTCTGTGAATTAAGTAGAGCATGTTTACTAGGGGGGGAAATCAGAAGATGATATGGTGCAGAGGCCATGAAGGGAGGATATCTTTTATGAGAAAAGAACATACCAAGGAGTAAGACTGAAGCTGTGGACTCCCATTATCCAGTGCACTCTGATGAACCCCAGAACCATGCTTCTTGGCCGCAGCAACCTTCTTTGCAGCCTCTTGAAGAGCAGTCATCGCCACATTATAAATAGGCACAGATTCAGCCCCTTCTTCTACATATTTGATAGCTTCTTGTCGTAGATTGTCATAACGAGCAGCAGATGACTCTTGGGAATCACTAGGCAATCCAAGAGTGCACTGATCCAACAAAACCCCACTTTTTGCATTTCTTGTCCACCGTTTCAAGATATAATGAGGTGGAAGTGTCAAAACATTGGTTACTCTAAATACTGCTAATATGTGCCTACATATAATACCTGCAAATTCAAACATTTGACAGCTACAACTGGCTTTCTTTTCAAAAATGTTGAACCTAACAAAGTGCGTTTTGTGGTCTTCCCCAAATTTTGCTACCCGGTACATAGTTTCTGATCCTGTATCATCAATTATAGTTGCAGGATAAGCAAGAGTTTCAACCAATTCTTCTTGGAATATCATAAATATTTTCCTTGTGTAAAGATTTGCTGCTTGTTTTTCCATGGGAGATGGTGTTTTTAGAACTGGTAAAGTATTAATTGTATCATAATCTGCCTTTACTTCTTTTTCATACCGACTAGCAATTGCCTTTTCATACTGCTTAATCAGCACCTGAACATTAGTTGATGCATTTATATAGCCATCAAAGTATGAGTTTATGTTATCACTTCCTTGATTAATTGACATCTCCCCAAAGAATGTGTCCCGTAGATATACTGGGACCCATCGGTGGCGAGCATTATACATTGACTGAAGCCATTCATTATCCCCAAGATCATATCTTTGAAGTAGGGACTCCCAACATGACTCGAACTCATCGATTGTCTCTGTCACATTGATGCACTTCTGGAACTCCGCTTCAAAATTAGGACGTGCGTGATACACATCAGACAATTTCTCTTGAGCTTCCCTAAACACATTCCATTTACAAAATCGGTGACAGGTTTCAGGAAACACTTGCACAACTGCTGCCCGTATGATCCGGTCTTGGTCTGTCGTGATTGAGATGGGATAGCGACCAGACATTGCAGCTAGCCAAGTTTGGAATAGCCAAACAAACGAGGACTCTGACTCATTAAGGAGTAATGCACACCCAAACAATACAGGCTGTCCATGATGGTTCCACCCTGTAAATGGAGCAAAAGGAACTCGGTAACGATTAGTTCTATATGTTGTATCAAATGTAACAGTGTCTCCAAAGTAATTATAATTCATTCTTGAATTTGGGTCAGCCCAGAAAATGTTTCCTGTTAAATTTTCAAAATCACCCTGGACTGCACAAAAGAAATCAGGATCCTCAGCCTGCATCTGCTTCAAATAGTCAAAAACAATCTGACCCCCACTCCCTAGACTCCTTTGCCTGCTACTACTCATATAATTCTGGCAATCGACTTTAGTAAAACCAACATTGTTAATTCCACCGGATTCTTTGATCAACACAGACATCACCCCACTAGGGCCCATCCCAGCCGCTTGAAGAGTATCAATCAGGCTCCGAGCAGGGCCTGATACATGCCTATGTGACCGGAGGCAATGCACCTTATCGGGGGGCACAAGCTCGTGATTATGTTCCTTCACTAGTTTTGACACAGCCCATTTCCCAGAACTCTGCTTCTTCACAGTCATCTGCGCTTTACACCCAACTCTAGTAATCGTCCGCTGTCTCTTAGACCTATTTTCACCTCCCTCGCGACGAAACCCTTCACGGGAACACACAATTTGACGGCATATGATGGAGCCATCACGGCGTGAACGCTGGTACACACTGACCCGGGTACTAAAACCAATACGCCGGGCATACGAGTTATAGAAAATACGTGCAGCCTGTTCGGAATCAAATTCCATACCCTCATAAGGTTCAAGATTGGGTTCTTCCCCATTGTGGGTCAAGAACACATTAGACGTACTAGAATTAGAACCCTCAAATGACTCATCATTGTAATCTCTTTCATAGTCATCATCATGGTTTTCTAAGTCTAGTGTGGCAGTGTCATCTTCCATAGAACCACTAGCGTCAAATTCCATAACCTCATTTTCAATGTTCAGTGGTTCAAAATCCATAACTGGGTTAACAAGTTTCTAACTTTTCCATTAAATTATCACCTTTTTATAGCAATAAATAGTGTGGGTGCTGGAAAGTAAGAGAGAGAGAGAGAGAGAGAGAGAGAGAGCTAACTGACCGGGAGATCAGAAGTGAATAGAGAGCCCAAAGTTGCAGATTATCGACACCAGGAAGAGAGAGATTGATTGTACAAAATGGGTTTTTGGTGAGAGAGAGAGAGAGAGTGGTAGCTCTGGTTTGTTCAGTTGAGGAGGGAAATTGGGGTGTTGAGGGTTTTCAGTTTGGGGAAAAAGTTTTGGGTGTGAGAGAAAGATATCAAACTTTGTTGTTCCATAGGACCAGTACTGATCTCCTGCCACACAACACAGCTTTCTTTTTTGTTACACACACTGACACGAGTACACTACAAGTCTTAAAGTCTGTCTTGAGATCAAAAGGAATTGCACCATGCAATTACACCACTTTTTTCATAAATTTTTTTACATTTTTAACTTTTAATTTTAATTTTTTACATCTTTTTAATATTTTCTTTGTGGGGTTAGGATTTGTGACCCAATCTCAAAACAATGAATTTTTAAAGAATGGGTGAAAGAGCTAGATTGACTATGAAATTGACAACAGTTAATTACAACCTACACGTATAAACCAACATGAAGTTACTCATAAAAAATGGAATGACTTGGTTTCCGAAGAGGCATATCATTGATCATATAGCGGTTACAATTCTTAAAACTACAGTAAGGTTTTCTTTTTCTTTTCTCTTCCTTTTTTTTTTTTTCCTCTCCCTTTTTTCTCAGGAGCCTCCTTCCTTTATATATCATCCCTTCTCCTCATCTCCATCGTCTACTTGTACCTCATCCGTGAGCCTACTTGAGTATATGTCATGTCAAGTATCTCCTTTAGCTCTGTGTGAGTGGCAGTAGGTGAGGTTACACTGTTCAGGGGTCTTCTCCACATAAATGCGGCTAGAAAAGTTGCTGCAGAGCTTTAAATACGGTGGTAGCAGCTTTCTCTTTAGATATTTCTTCATCCTTATCGTCTCCAAGTATACTTAGAGCTTATCTTGATCAGGAGGAGTCCTCTGAAAATCATTTTAACTTTTTATATGTTCAATTGATCCATACTATTCGCGTCAGAGGAATATAATCTCTTCAAACAAAAGGCGACCTCTTCGGATTGTAATCACTTTTCTTTCTGGGGGTCCCTCTTCCAGATGGGCCTTGCCCTTATCTCTCATTCTCTTCGGACGTACAGTAATCCTCACATGGGGCTCTAGGCCCACTACATTAGACTGGACATTTCCCCCCACATTTTTATTTAATAGTTGAGAATGAAAATTACTTTTTGTAACTTTTAATCTCCACCTTTCAATACTATTGCATCATGTGCAATACTACTGCGAGAAATATTTAGTATTAAAAGCGTATCAAAATTCAATACCTTACTAATAAAGGAAAGACATATGTTAGTAAATAATTATTTTTATACACATGTTTCTTATTTATTGAGTTTTGATATAAATGATGTGATTTTATTTAATACAAATACTTTTTCTTAAGCTACTGCCTCTCTCTCAATTTTTTTTTTAATTATAAAAATGAAAAGAAAAAAGGACTACCTGATGTAGCCATTGTCTCATTTCTTCCGACTTACTTAAATTCTACTCATGATTCGTGTGGGATCATTAGTGCAATAGTGAGATTTGTTTTACTTTGGAGAGGCTGGTGAAATTGATTAGGGTAATTTCTATTTTTTGCATGGAGAACGGGGGAAGAAATACATGGAATAAGACTTATAGCTACTTTGAGTAGGCTATTTTCAGCTAATCTAACATTTGGAACACAATATGGATATATTAATGCAGATAGAATAATATATATACAAGTGAGTAAACTTTATTTTTATTAAGTATTTGAATTTTAACCTTAACACCTTCCTTAAAAATACAAAGAGATGCAAGTTCAGATACAAAACTCTTAGTAAAAATGCATAAAATATTTTTATTTATTTGCCATTGTGTAAATCTCAAAAACTTACATAAGCAATAGAAAAGTCTTAACTAAATTACAAAGTTATGGATTTTAAAACTATTTAAGTTTTAGAAAATGATATTAATGTTATTAAAACTGATTTTTTTTTTTTTGGTTTAAGCATAAATAAGAGGATTCAACCTCATAATTAAAAATAAAGCGATGGACACAATTGATCATAAGAGCATCTCCAACAATTTAGCCAAATTTTCACACTATTTAAAAAGCAAATAGTTTTACTTTCCTACTTTTTCAAATACATTTTTCAACCAACTCTATATTCATTATCTATCAAATTTAAATATTAATTTTTCATTATTCTTTAATCTTTCTTTATTCTTTATTCATAATGTGCACAAAAAAAGAGAGAGTGGTTGAATATTTTAATTAGTGGAGAGAGGGGACTGAATATTTTAGTCATAAAAATTCATTTGGAGAGCAAAAGTAACTCTCCATGTGGGGAGAGTACTGTAGCTATTCTATTTTATTTTTTACAATTTGGAGAGGTTGTTGGAGCTAATTTTTGTGGGTTTGCTTTCCGAACATGACTTTAAAGAGCCTATTGGAAATCTTTGAGACCACTAACCTCCATTAAAAATTATACCTGGTAATGACAATTAACAAGGGTATTACTATTATCCGTTAAAAATTATACTTGGTAATGACAATTAACAAGAGTTTTACCAACTTAATAATCTCTACCAACTTGGGGGAAGGGCAAAGGACAATTTCCCCAGACACCAGTTTCTCTGGGTTCCCAAGTGTTGACTAGTTTAAATTTTTCTTCTTCCATAGTTAGAGCCCCTTGATTACACTTTGGAATGGGTGGAGACCTATCCAATTATTAAACCAGAAGTTAATGGATTTTTCATGATTCAGCCAGCCACTTTATCACATAGCATTAGTATTGCACAAACTAGTCCAAACAATGGATTTTCTCCTTATTTTGGTATTTGCGTTTGAGAGGAATCACCCACTTATCCTCCGATCCAATTCGTAGTGCCTAATTGCTCTTCGATGAAGAGCTAGGTTCCATAATGCTTTTCCTAGTTCTAATACCCCTTGCTTTTAGGTCTAGTAACAGTGTCCCAATTGACAATGTTTTACCTTTCTTTTCCTTGCTATCGTCCTAAAGGAAACCTCTATTATGCTTGTCCATTAACATGCATACTCTACTTGGTAGTTGGCCAGATTGCATTAAGTGTGTGGGAATAGTTGTCATTACCGAATTTGCAAGATCGAGTCACCCTGCCATCGAGAGCTTATCCTCTCATCAGTGATGATTGGAACTCCTAAGTATTTTCCAAGACTAATGATTTCAACAACATAAGCAACAACAGTTCAAATTCACATCTAGCAATTATTCTAGAACAATTATTAAAGAATATAACATTATTGAAAACTGGATATAATCATTAACCTGTTTTGAGGCTTCATAAAGGAACTAAAAACAAAAATCAGCAGTACAGTTGGATAGTACATGTTTAATTGAAATAGGTGCAGACTCTAAGGTGAAGAAAACAATGTTAGGCACCTGTTAATCGAGCAATAATTTCATTTATATACTCATCTGAACTTCCATCCTCATCCACTGCTTCCTTGGCAAACTCTTTCCACTGCTTAGCATTCTTCTTAATCTCCTCTGCTCTCTCCCCATGCATGACTTCACTGATGCATCTGTCAATTTCTTCCCTCGTAGCAAGATTATTCCCATTTACCTTTGGTTGAACACCCACTGCCCAAACTTTCTCGACAAAATATGCATTAGTCATTTGATCTAAAAACTGTGGCATTCCCACCATAGGGACTCCAAAGCTTATTGCCTCAACAGTGGAGTTCCATCCGCAATGTGTTATAAAGCATCCCAGAGCATGATGGGCCAACACCTCCAACTATGGGCACCATGTCACCACCAATCCTTTTCCTGCTGTCTCCTCCATAAAGTTATTAGGGAGATTGCTATCTTCGGTTATCTTCACCACCCATAAGAAGTTGTAGCTAGTTTGCCTTAGGGCCCATGCAATTTCAGTCATCTGTTCAGCATTCAAACTTGCAACACTGCCAAATGAAACATACACCACTGAACCAGGTTCCTTTGTGTTGAGCCAACTCACGCATGACTCACTTTTTGGCTTATAGAGATTGAAACCATAATCTGTGTCGTCTTCCACCCTCTTGTCCAGATAAAATAATGGCACGGTTGGTCCAATAGTCCTAACAGGCCAGAGATTGGCCATCCATTTTACAACCTACACCTTCCCAAATTTACTTTGTCAGAAGTTGATATGACAAAACTGTGTTGATAATGAATTTAAATTATATAATTTAGGTCTGCAGACAGATTTGAGTTTTGGCAGATCATGGTTCATCTGTATCCAAGCTTCCACAACATGTATCAAAATTTCCGTTCAAATTACATTTCTATCAGATTTGATGAAACCTATTAGATTATGAAATGATTTATCATAACCAAATGGAATAAGTAGATTATCAATTTACAAATAAGATGTAAATATGTCCGTATGAATCTGGATAATGCATCCATTGATATAACTGCATATTTAATCCTATGACAAGTACTCACATGCATGTGTGTCAGACTTAGACAGTTTTGAATGAATTGAAGTAAATTCTATGTATGAACCTCTTGTAAATGGATCTAACAGGTTGTTCATCTTTATTGGACTTGTGGATTGAGAGCACTATCAAAATCACATATTAACTGTCTCACTAATATTTCAATGCACTGAAAAAGAGTCAGAAAATATAGTACCAAACTCACCTCTTCTTCCAACTTATCAAAGGAGTTAAAAAGGACCCAATCCGCTTGCTCAATGTTGCTGAATTGGTTCAATATGAACCTGACTACAGGGGGGTAGGGTCCTGTATCTGAACCAAGAGATGCCAGGTTTGGAAATCCAGGCTTTGGCAGTCCAGGTATTTAAAATGCAGGCATGGTTAGTTGCTCACCAGATAGCTCCACATGCATTGGATAGTAGCTGGCAATGGCAGCACATGGTTGAGTGAAGAATGCAGCACCAGCAACACCTAGTTGCTTGGCTATATTCAGAGCCCATGGTAAATTAGCATCATACACTAGGCACTTCACCGGGTACTTGGAGTTCTCTAGTTTCTTGGTGAGGTCAACTAAGCCCCGTTTGCCACTAGCTTCAAACCTCTCAAGGAAGCCCTTAAACCCACCTGGTCCTCCAATCCCACCTTCAATGCAGTCATTATATATATTGGCTCAACTGTAACTGATCCAGCTCCAGTTTGCATGGACTTACTGACAGAAAGTAAGGCCGCTATTGTGATTTTGAGCCCTTTCGAGGCCAACCGTTTAGAAAATTGGAGCATTGGATTTATATGGCCTTGTCCATGGAAGGGAAGAACCACAACGTGAGCACTGTAAGCTCTCTCTTCCTCAATTTCTCTTTAGATTTTTTTTTACCTGCATTATTTCCTGAGCTGATATAATGTTGGCTTTGTATAGAGGTCATAGAGACAAAGAAGCAAATTTTATAAGATTGATTTCTAAGCAAATGACCATATAACTGGCCAAGTAGATCCAAGCAAGGAATGCATCATGAAGTGCACGAGTAGAAGTAATGCATGTCTCTCCCGTATCTCATGAGGGTTCAACTCGGCAAAAGGCGGCATTGTGAAAGAACATACATAAAAGTAAAACTACTCTGAGCCTCTAAAGCCCACTTCACAATAGGGTATCTCATATTTCATATTGAGATGAGGTGTAATATTTAAAGTATTGCATGTATTGCACATGCAATTACTTTTAATGACTGAAATTGATAATTGTAAAAAATAACTTTCAATCTCAATTATTAATTAAAAAAAATTAAGAAAAATTTATGAGAAGTAAAAAATAGAAGTTAAAAAAGTAAAAAGTAAAAAAATTGTGAGACAAATGAGGTGAATTGCACCCGGTGCACACTGGATCCTAATCCATCATATTTTCATATACACCTCCAAATTTTCAATAACTAAACTAGCTGTCTGGTTCCACTTGTCAAATGGAAAGTACAATTTACCAAACGGAGCTACAAATGATGTTCGATGAAGATGTAATCATTGTTGTCATGATGCTACAAACAATGCCGTGCCACCAATATGCATCAAAATCTGTATGATGTGAAAGGAAGGTAGATAACCAGTCTTATGTGCAACTCATCTTTGACAAAGCATTAGCTAGTTCTGTGCGAACAACATGCTGGTAGATTAGTTTTTTGTTGGTGCAAAAAATACTACAACATTTTTATTAAAGCTAAACTTGGTAAGGTTTCTTGTCAAAAAAAAAAAAAAAAAAAATCTAAAAATCTAATCCTGCCTATCTATCAAAAATAAAAAAAATAAAAACCAGTAGCTAAACTTGGTAAAGTTTCTTCTCGAAGAATAATTTAAATCTAAATTCCAACTCCGCCTATTTATTAAAAAAAAAAAAAAACACCTAGTACCTAAACTTGGTATACCAAAATTTAAAAGCCACTAAATTTCTACCCTTCTTACGTTCACTCTGTTTCTTTAGTTGGTAAGTTGCAAATAACAATCATAAACTATCATCTCAAACAAGTAATTTGGCGTTAATTTAATGGCAATGAACTCACTAAACGCCATCTCATACTGTAGTACAAGTAACCATAAAAAGAGTCTCAAAACAGTATCATTATCATATATGGTTAAAAGAAAAGGATGAAAGTGTCAAAAGAAAGGACAAAGGAGGCCCTAAAGCACAGGTCAAAGCCTAGCCATACTGTAAACAATCAAAAACCAATGACAAAATAATAGTACGATCTATAAATCTAAAGATTAAAAAGAAAACGCACTCTGATTAAAAAAGAGCAAAAAGTGACCAATTCTAAACCAATGAAAAATAGTTGTCCGGAAAAGAGAGAGAGAGACAGAGCTTACCAAACTGTCAAAGCAAAAACCCTTTTGAATCAGAGCTCTAATTATCCACCAACCCCCAACTAAACCAAACCAAACCAATGAAGGAAGAAAGAAAGAAGACAGGTCCTAGTTTAATAGTTTAGTCACAACGGTCAAAGGTGCTTTACTATCACGTGCTGCTGTTTCTTTGAACCAATGCCCTGACAACACGTGGCTCTCTTGAAAGAGAATGGAGTGGAGTCAACTGAGTGTGTGGTCAGAACCCACGTGTATTAGTGCATGCATTTATTGGGTTTCAAACTTTCAATCTACAACCATGAATATTTTGGCTCGGCTGTTAAAAATGAGTTTTTTACTGTTTACAGTTTATAATGCTTCAATCCAAAGTTTTTAGCTGATCACACTGCTTGAAATAAACCTTGCTTGTACTGCAATTAAAGTGTCATTGGACTCGTCCAGGGGAGTCCAAATCTCTTGTGTCTCATAGTCTTTGTCTCTGCCATTGAACTACATGATTTAGCTAAGACGTACTTGTAAAATTGATATGAGAAACAGAGAAACAATTTGGGCGGATTTGGAGAGAAACAACGGAATAAAAATAAATAGACCCCACATATTTAAATATTTATGAACCAATTTTACATTTTTGCCCATAACTCTCATTCATCTTTTACATTCGTGTGGGCATAAAAGTAAAATTACATATATTTTTCTTTTGGTTTCCTTTCTCTAGAGTTCTCTTTTCTTTTCTCTTTCCCTCCTTATTCAACTATATGTGAGAGAATTATTTTCTTTTTTCCTCTCTCGTCTCCTTTCCTTTACTTATTTCTTTTCTAGTAGCGGAACCATGAATTTATATTTGGGAGGCCAAATATAAAATTAAACAATTAACTTTTTTCTTTGTGTATATATTAATTATATCCATACTAATAGTAATGTACATACAATTTAATAATCAGAATCCAAAGTGTATTATTTTTGAATTACCGTCTCCAAAATATGTCCATGAACCTAGAATTTTCAAATTAAATAATCACCCATTAAATATAATGACTAAAATTTGAAAAAAAAAATACTAATAATTTAAAGATTGCTAAATAAAAGGTAAACAATCATTCAAATTTCAATATATAAAAAAAAATAATAATAATCTAATAACTACAACCAAATACATGTTATATTATTATTTTTATATAAATTAAATGATAAAAATAATATATTTTAATCATATACATTTATAATGTTTTGATATATTGATTATTTTAATTTTTTAAGAACAAATAAACATATGAAAAAAAGTCAAATCAAACAAAATGAAAATAAAATAAAAGTACACTTTATGCATAACCTACACGGCATGGCCAGCCACACGCTTTCGTAGAAAGGACTTTAACCACACACCTCTCTCCACCCCAGACTCTCTCAAGTCAAGTCTTCTCTGGAGAGAGTGAGAGACCAATCTCTCTTCTCCCCAAACGCTCTCAAGACAAGTCTTCTCTAAAGTGAATTCTAATGAATACTTTGAGGTCAAATATGCTACAATGTTTTAGGGAACGGAAAAAAACCATAGCCCAAACAGAGGAGAGTTTCTACTTAAAAAGCGGGGGGCTGATGTTGGAGCAGCTTATCACTTCTTTTGATGGCAAATACAATTCCTTTCGGATATTTTCCAAACAAGAGCTCGAAAAGGCAACAAATGACTACCGTGTGGATGGAATACTATATAAGAGTTTCCACTATATAGTATACAGAGGAATCCATGATGGTCGTGAAATATCTGTCAAGAAGTTTATGTCAAGCTCGTTTCAGACGTACAAAACATGGTGCATAAATGAGGTAGTGGTTGTGTCCCAGATGAACAACCACAACAACGTTGTTAAGTTCTTCGGCTGCTGCTTAGAGACTGAAATCCCAACGTTGGTGTATGAATTTGCAGAAAATGGAAATCTCTCTGATCATATCTTTGATGATCGTCGATTGCTATCATGGGAGAGCAGGCTTAGAATAGTGATCGAAGTGGCACATGCAATTGCATATGTTCACATGGGAAGACCCAAGACTATTGTCCATCGGGATATAGAATCAAGAAATATTTTCTTGGATCATAACTATGTTGCCAAAATTTCTGAGTTTGGTTTCTCGTTACCAATTCCCTTGGACAAAAAATATGTAGATGCTGAAGTTGTGGGGGCTGTTGGGTTCATTTCTCCAGAATCACACTATACCGGCCGATATACAGAGAAGAGCGATGTTTATAGCTTTGGAGCTGTCTTGTTTGAGGTTTTAACAGCAAAGAGATCATGGAACATATTGCATAACGAGTTTGAAGTTCCTGAAGAAAATTGCAGAGGAGAAAGTTCAATTGTAGGGGTCCAAAGTTGCAGTTGGGATGAGATTGAAAGCTATATCCAATCCTACTTGAAGGCTAATCTGTTGGATGGAGGAAACAGGAAGCAACAAATTGAATGTGCAGAGCTTGCACAAAGATGTCTCAAAATGAATTCTGATGAGAGGCCTACCATGAAGGAAGTTACACAATCTCTTAGAGAGATCAAAAGGCTCCTAGATACTCCAACATGATTTTGTAGTCCTTTCTCATTAATAAATATCATCATTTAATAAAATCTAGTTCATAAGGATAATATCCATGACTCTCTGCTTTGAGCAGTTATATTTGCACCAAAGAATGTGACGTGGATTTGCTTAATTTGCGAAGGTTTTTTTCTTTTTTCTTTTTTCTTTTGTTGGGATTTGTACATTTTCCAGTCCATTCCTTCGGTAAGCTCCTTCAAAGAGCTTCTCTATCATAAATAAGAACATGGGTCCAGTTAACTATTTATTTTGAAAAAGTTTTTATGGAGAACTAAAAAAACTATCAAAACAGTTAATTACTTTTCGTTTTTTCACAGTTAATTACTTTTCGTTTTTTCATAAAAAGTTTCTTAAAATAGTTAATTTCTTTTTTCTTTTTCTTTTGCTGGGATTTGTGTGTCTTTAGGGCATACATTAGTAAATCTCTAAGAATTTATAAATCATTCTTCAATGGGTGGCAAGCAGGACAATAGGATTGTACACTGCCTAGAAGTAACATTGCCTGGCAAGGAGAGTACTCATGCCTTTCATTCACAGAGAAAATAAAAGCGCAGAAAAAAATTTAACTCCCTTCTTTTCTGATGTGTGGTTTGTCAAAGGGGAAAGGAAAAAGAAATAAAAGATAACGAAGATAGATTTTCCTCTCTTTACTTTTTTTTTAAAACCTGCAGATTGAGAATAATATAATTTTCAGTTTTTTTTTTTTTTTCCTTCAGTTAATTTTCCATTCTAAATTGTGAAGCAAACGTTATGTAAAATATAAGTACAATATATAATCCAACAAAAACTGAAGCCGCACACCTGGCTTGCAATTCAAATCAGAAACTGGATTTATCAATCACAAAAATGTCATCCCAATACCTTTCCACTTTAAAAGCCTAAACAAAGGAGGCAAATTGATTCTAATCCACAATATCTAACAGACAAACATCCTTAGGGCTCTGATTGAGATTTAAAAACAAAAATACAAGATGATGAAGAATAGTTAAAAAAGAGGCTGCTTCCTTGGGCAGGCACACAAGAATCTATCAAATAAGTAGACCCCACGTATTTAATTTCTTATGAACCAATTTTACATTTTTTTCCCGTAACTCTCATCCAACTTTTACATTCATGTGGGCATAAAAGTAAAATTACATATATTTTTCTCTTGGTTTCTTTCCTCTAAACTTCTCTTTTCTTTTCTGTTTCCCTCCCTATTCAACAATATAATAGAGAATTATTTTCTTTTCTCCTCTCTCATTTCCTTTCCTCTACTTATTTCTTTTGATCTTTCTTTTCTCTTCCTTCGTTTGCAACCAAACAAAGGATAAGGTTGAAACTTGTATCTAGCGCCTTTTTGCACTAAACACAGTACGATTCAAACACATGTCTATTTTTGGACATATATCCACATGCAAAAAAAGCACCGGACACAAGCGATATGAGACGGGATGCGGAAGCGTTAAGAAGCAGAACATGTTTGCTTCAAAAGACAAAAGTTTGAATTTTATTAACTGAATAATTGTTTTAAAAACGTTTACAAACTTAGGGGCTTATTTAAGGGTTTCGTAAAACTTGACAAATAAGAAAATATATTTTAAAATAATTCCTAATTAATACCTAACCATAACAGGAACAAAATTTGACCTAGTTAACATTAAAAGCATCTAAAAATAAGGAAATAATAACCCTAAACCTAAAATAACGTTTTTTACATAAAAATACCTTGTAATTAAATAATTACAAAAATTAAATTGTACATTCTGTCCTACATCATGATATCCATAAACTAACACCAATCTCTCTTGTAACATCCCAACCCAACTTTATAATTAACCTATATATTTGAGTGGTTAATTATTATTTTGAGCCGTTTACTTTCTATAATTAATAGAAGAGTATTTAATAAGCATATTATTATTAATGCCATTGAATAAAAGTTGTAAAGATTATAAATAATTGAATGGCTAATTGTATTATGATTAGAGAAATGATATGTCTACAACATTTCTACAATATTTTTACAACAAATCCTAAGTGGCAGGTTGTTACTGGTTGTTATTGTTGGAGCAAAAAAATAATCTTAGTGTTAGTTTCAAATTTGAACCAATAACAACTAACCACCTGTGATTTGTTGTAAAAATGTTGTAAAATTGTTGTAAACGTAGCATCTCTCTTATAATTATATACTAAGTATGTACAAAGTAATATATGCTACTTAATTAAGTGGGTAATGTTGTAAATAGGTTACCATCTAATTATAGATTAAGGAAGTTAACATGTTGATTGTTAATTTAACATAATCATTAGTTAGTGCTATGCTTAAAATGAAGTTTTGAGTGATAAGAGTATTAAGAAAACAACTAGTAGGTGATAATATTAAGGTGTAATTAACCATTGGTGTCATAAGTGTGGATTTAAATCCAAGCCAATCAAGGAGATCAAAGATTGATGTGGTTTAATAAAGGAAATAGTAATCTTAAATTATGCATGAGCAACACTTGTCCTCCATAAATCTCCAAAGACTAATACCTAGCCGGCCACGCAATAAACAAGCTCCACCTCATTTCTTATTGTAACTTTCTCAAAACAACTAGAACAATCAAGAAGCTCTCACCCTCTCTATTCCCACAAATCCAAACATCAAAAGGGAATAACTCTCAACTCTCCTCTCCCTCTCACACCTATGGGTCCAGCAGCAACAAGGAAGTTTCTTTCAATTCTTCTCAAGCTCTTGTTCCTAACTTATAGCTAGAGTGAGTCTAGCTCTATCACTTCAAGAACCTATGCCTAGGGCAGGGACGGACCCAGGTGGGGGCCTAAGGGGGCCTGGGCCCCCTCTTGGCCTAAAAAAAAAATTAGTAAGTAAATTTTCCCAAAAAAAAAAACAACAAGAAGACTTGGGCCCCCCCTTTCTTTGTAGCCCAGGCCCCCCTCCAAAAATCATAAATCATCCCACTAATCCTAGTCGGCCAGCCCAGAGCCCATGTAAATGTTAAAAAAAAAATGCAGTAGTCCAAAACCAAATGGAAAAACGAATTGAAAAAGAAGAAGAAAAAGTCAGAGGTGAGACAAAGAGTGAGAGGCAAGACAAACTTAAAGAGTAGAGAGTAGTACAAAGAGAAATTGAGAGAGTGAGAGGCGAGAGAGACCCATATTGCCGCCGCCCACGCTGTGATGCCGCTACCACGCGAGAGAGACCCATCTCGCTGCCCACGCCGCTATCACGCAAGACCCATATTGCAAACCCATCCTAGTCCTTGTCAGTTGTTGCCTGTCGCAGACCAAATGGCCACTCACCAACACCGCCACACCGACGCGAGAGCTATCTTCCCGCCAATTGCTCGATCTACCCAGCCCAGCTTCTTTGCTCCAGCTTTCACAGTTCACAAGTATTTAATCAATCCTTCAAAACCTAATATAGTTTTTGATTGTTTGTGAATCTTTGAATCTAACAATCTGTGCTTGTGGACTTATGGTGTTTGTGTTTTTACTGATAGTGATGAATTGATGTTAGTGATTGTGAATTGAATTTGTGCCTATAATGTTTTTTTTTGGCTTTTTGGCTTTGTGACTCTGTATCACTCTGTGTTTGTGACTCTCTCTCTTATATTATATATATATATATATATATATAGAGAGAGAGAGAGAGAGAGAGAGAATATGTTTGACTGTTTGTTGACTAGTAGTTGGGCAATAATAGGGACAAGTGATAGAAAAAAAAATGGTAAAGTTAGGAAAAGTTTTTGGTGGTAGTGCATAATAAATTCATAGTGTCGGTAGTGGGACTAGGTGAGGGTCAAAAATATGGAGACAAGACAAAGACAAAGAGATAAATAAAAGCAGAAATACAAAGACCAAAGACAAAAGAAAAAAACAAATTATATAATATTAGTAAATTGTCACATAAATTTAAGAAAATAACAGTAATTCACTTTTGCGTATTGTTAACTCATGATGCTAAATTAGATAAATTTATAAATTTAAAAGAAGTGAAAAATACTAAATTTATACATTGAAAAGGATATAGCTTTGACATTTTAGATTCATTCATAGATGATTTTGAAGATTTAAAAGAGCATCGAGTTCCCTTTTCATAGATGATTGTATTAAACAACAATAGTGTTTCATGTCTTTTGTTTTTGTTGGTAGTTGATTGTATCTTAATATATTAAGAAACAATGATTTTTGTGTATTTATCTTGATTGATAATTTTTTAATACTATATGGATGTGTATTTGAAAAAAAAATTCGCCTAACTTCGACCCCCCTAGCTTGAAATCCCGGGTCCTTCCCTGGCCTAAGGTAAGGGAAAAATCTAATTCTTTTAATCTATTGTCCATTTAAAGTTTAAACTTAAGTGATGGTTATATGAATTTGTATATGGGTGTGTTGGATTCTAGAGACTGTTGATTGCCCGTATATGAATTGAATTATTGTTTATGCTTGCATGTGCTCCTAGATGATAGACTAAGATATAATATGTTATGGGTAAGTGTTAAAATGAGTAAAATAGCTAGATAAACTTATGGAATTGCTAATTGAGGTGTTGAATGTGTGGTTGATACAGTAATTGAAACTTGTTGAGAGTTAGTTAATAGGCACTTCATGAACTTGTTAAGAGTTGCACTCATTGGTTAACATGTTTGGACATTCTAAATTTTGTATTTTTTTTTCTAGAACAGCTATGAGTAAAAGGTTTGTTGGAATTATTATATAATATGTCTAGTATGTGTGTATTAAATTTCATATGAAAATACCATCGTTTGATAATTGTTTGTGAATTTATAAGAAAATGTTGCAAAGCTGTCACTGTGACAGATTCTATGTTCAAACATAATAAATTACACAATAAATTGTATACTGTGAATTTGGATGCTAGGGATATTTCCTATGAAAGTTAAGACACTTGCGGTTGTTATTGAACTGATCTCACAGTATTTGGATGAGTATAGAGATAATGGTGTAATTTATAAGTTGACTGAATTTCTGTCAGAGCAAGTTTGAGTATGATGGATTGTTTGGTTTTTATTAAATCATGGATGTAGTCTTTGCCTCCGAAACTGTTAGGGAAAATACTAGATATCTAAAGGAGCAATTCTATAAATTGGCATGAAAATTGGATGTAAATTGGTAGCCTATTTGTATTTTATAAGTCAAGTATATGTTGATAGAATAAACAATGAACAATAAGTGACATACCTGAATTTGAGGATTTAATTCTACAGCTAGGGTGAATGATTTGAGTTGTATATTAGTATGCTCATCATTTGGTATGTCTGGATCATAGATTAATTTTGTATAACTTGGTTCAAAATTTAGTACTCAAAGAAGGGGTTCTAAATCATTCTACTGTTTTTCCATGTTGTTGTTTTGTTCAATGTGTTGTATGTTGTCATATGAGTGTATATGGTTATATGACTACGCTTAAAGGATTTTATGTTTATGCATGCATTATTGCCCTAATCTCAAGCATATTTTGAAATGAAGTTAGCTCATTTGGAGATATGATATAAATATGAGAATGATAGTTTTTCTTGAGTTTGGTACATCATTTGTTGATGTATGCATAATATGTTTGTGAGAACCTCGTTGAGGTGGGATTAAGATTTCCTTGATTTTAAGAGATAGGTTTTGAGATGAATGTGTAAGTTTATGCTAAGGTATAATTGATAGTAATAAGCTTTGATATTTGGTTTAGCTGTTATCAGCACCCAAGTTTGAGCTCCTTCAACTTTAGGCTCTTGGTTCCTCTGCTTTTAGGTAAGGGATAAGTTATATAGACATTTGGTAAGTTATGAGATTATTGTATTATGCATTAAAAGATTTTTGATTAGAAATACGACATATAATTATATTTCAAACAAAAACATATTCGTGAGCTTTCGAAACCTTATGTACATGATTTAAGTATATTGATGCTATTACTAATTCCATGAACATGATGATTAAAGAAAAGAATGGAAATGTTATTATTATGAAATGTTATGCAAACTATGAATTTCATTATGATGTATAATATGAAATGTTTTCAGATTATGTCCTCTGGTGATCTGAACTCGGCCAATAGGGGTTAAATTACTGGCTTTCCATGGTTAAATTACTAACTTTCTATGGAAAATGTTATCTGATTGGCCATTAAAAGTTAGAAGAAATAGGGGTGCTCGTAACTCTGATATCCCAGAGCGGGCAGTATATGAAAGTTGGAGGAAATAGGGGTGCCCGTAACTCTGATCTTTGTGACGTCCTAGAGTGGACAATATCGTGCACATGCATCACAAATCTGTACAAACTTATCAGATATGAACTAACCAATATGTTAATTATAAACAGCTATGTTATTTTATGATCATGAGAGAATGATTATGTTGAAATGCATTATGAGCATAATGAAAAGATAAAAGCTCTTATGAAAAGAAGAAGTTTCTGAAGAAAAGAAAAGTTGTTCTTTAAAGATAAAAGTTTCTAAAGTTCTTTGTGTTTTAAAAATAAAGTATCTGATGAAAAAGTTTTAGTGTACTATAAAGATAAAGCTTCTGATGAAAGCTTATGTTAAAAAGTTATCAAATATCTATTCTTTATGAAACATTAAGTCTAGTGATTATGAAAGTTATAATATTTTATGAAAAGAAGTTTATAAAGAAAAGTTTTGTTATTCTTTAAGATGTTTCTAATTTAAGACAAAGTTACCAGTTATCTGATTTAAGTCAAAATGATAGTTTTTCAATAAGAATATATATACGTGTGTGTGTGTGTGTGTGTGTGTGTGTGTGTGAGAGAGAGAGAGAGAGAGAGAGAGAGATTTAAAACTATCAATATTATATTTGGTGACTTTGTAAGAAACAAAAGAAATTTAGTCTGAAAGGATTTGTAATATTATTCTAATAAGTAAAAGGAAAAACAATTATTTTTCTATGAGAAGTGTATAAATTATTATTATGAATAATATAAAGTACTATGCATGAAAAGATGTTCTCTTATCTGAATCTCCATAAAATGAAATGGTTTGATTTACATGCATTTTTATTAAATTCTAATGTAACTTACCCTTATTGAGTTGTGTAGCTCACCCCTTCTATTCTTTCAGTCAACAAGTTTTATTATTCTGAAGCAGAGGAAACCTTAGTTGAGTTTTGGGAGAGGCCAGTTTAGTTTTATAAGTATAAACCCTAATTTGGTAATTTGATGATTAGTTCTGCAATATTGTGTGTTTTAGGATCTAATGAAAATTGTGTATCTTAAAGTATTAAAAGATGTATTATGTGAAATTCAGAATTTGAATAACTGGTGGATTGTGTTATCACTTGAAGTACAATGTAGATGCTCTGAATATTAAGTAAAAAGTTATATCAAGAAATAAAGAAACAAGAATGAAAAGAAAGAGGGAAGCTTTTGTAAAAAGTTTAGTTAGTTCTTGTTAATATCAGGTTTATGCTAGATATTAGCATGCCTATCATGGTCACAAATCCGGGTATCGGGTTTGGGATGTGACATTTCTCTGCCCCAAACTCTCTCAAGTCAAGTTTTCTCTGGAGAGAATTCTAATGAATACTTTAAGGTCAAATATGCCAGAGTGTTTCAGGGGGAAAAAAAAAACCATAGTTCAAACAAAGGAGTATTTCTACTTGAAAAACGGAGGGCTAATTTTGGAGCAGCTTATCACTTCTTTTGATGGCAAATACAATTCCTTTCGGATCTTTTCCAAATAAGAGCTCAAAAAGGCAACAAATAACTACCATGTGGATGGAATACTATGTTAGAGTTTCCACTGTATAGTATACAAAGGAACCATGATGGTTGTGAAATATCTGTCAAGAAGTTTATGTCAGGCTCGTTTTAGACGTACAAAAAACGGTGCATAAATGAGGTAGCGGTTGTATCCCAGATGAACAACCACAACAACGTTGTTAAGTTCTACGGTTGCTGCTTAGAGATTGAAATCCCAACGTTGGTGTATGAATTTGTAGAAAATGAAAATCTCTCTGATCATATCTTTGATGATTGTCGATTGCTATCATGGGAGAGCAGGCTTAAAATAGTGACCGAAGTGGCACATGTAGTTGCATATGATCACATGGGAAGACCCAAGACTATTGTCCATCGGGATATAAAATCAAGAAATATTTTCTTGGATCATGATTATGTTGCCAAAATTTCTGAGTTTGCTTTCTCATTACCAATTCCCTTGGACAAAAAATATGTAGATGCCGAAGTTATGGGGGCTATTGGGTTCATTTCTCCATAATCACACTATACCGACTGATATACAGAGAAGAGCGATGTTTATAGCTTTGGAGCTGTCTTGTTTGAGGTTTTAACAAGAAAGAGATCATGGAACATATTGCATAATGAGTTTGAAGTCCCTGAAGAAAATTGCAGAGGAGAAAGTTCAATTGTAGGGGTCCAGAGTTGCAATTGGGATGAGATTGAGAGCAATATCCAATCCTACTTGAAGGCTAATCTGTTGGATGGAGGAAACAGGAAGCAACAAATTGAATGTGTAGAGCTTGCACAAAGATGTCTCAAAACGAATTCTGATGAAAGGCTTACCATGAAGGAAGTTACACAATCTCTTAGAGAGATCAAAAGGCTCCTATATTCTCCATTATGATTTTGTAATCCTGTCTTATTAATAAATATAATCATATCTAGTTCATAAGGATAATATCCATGACTCTCTGCTTCGAGTAGTTATATTTGCACCCAAGAATGTGACATGTGGATCTGTTTAATCTGCGAAGGGTTTTTTTTTTTTTTTCTTCTTTTTTTTTCTTTTTCTTTTTCTTTTGCTGGGGATTTGTACATTTTCCAGTTCATTCCTTTGGGAAGCCCCTTCAAAGAGCTTCTCTATCATATATAAGAACATTTATAAATCATTCTTCAATGGGTGGCAAGCAGGACAATATGGATTGTATACTGCCTAGAAGTAACATTGCCTGGCAAGGAAAGTACTCATGCCTTCCATTCACAGAGAAAATAAAAGTGCAGAAAATAATTTAACTCCCCTCTTTTCTAATGTGTGATTTGTCAAAGGGGAAAGGAAAAAGAAATAAAAGATAACGAAGATATATTTTCCTCTCTTTACTTTCTTTTTAAAACCTGCAGATTGAGAATAATATAATTTTCAGTTTTTTTTTTTTTTCTTCAGTTAATTTTCCATTCTAAATTGTGAAGCAAACGTTATGTAAGATATAAGCACAATATATAATCCAACAAAAACTGAAGCCGCACACCTGGGTTGCAATTCAAATCAGAAACTGGAATTATCAATCACAAAAATGTCATCCCAATACCTCTCCACTTTAAAAGCCTAACCCAAAGGAGGCAAATTGATTCTAATCCACAATATCTAACAGACAAACTTCCTTAGGGCTCTGATTGAGATTTAAAAACAAAAATACAAAATGATGAAGAATAGTCAAAAAAGAGGCTGCTTCCTTGAGCAGGCACAAAATAGTCTATTAAATAATGCCATATGAAACTGTATCAGACCACGTCGTCAAATTCCATGAAGCCATTGATCTTATAGAAGCTTCAAAACAGAGAGAACATAATCAACCTTCCTATCATAACGAAAAAAAAAAAAAAAAAATCTCTTCCAAAACTTGCAATACAATCCACTCATAATTATTTTGTACCAAAATAAAAATGTTAAATAACAAAGAAAAACTCAGTTTAATACCATCATCTATCAGATCTGCCTACAATATTAGGATATAAAATTTGGGGGAAAAAGAAAAAGAAGCAAAGAGAAGTGAAGATAACAAGTATTTTGGAAGACAAGTACCACGGCCATCACAACCAGAAAGGTAACAACTGTGTTTAAGGGGATGAGGTAGTTGAAGGTGAAGCCAATGCAGTAAGAACGTCTGTCACAGATGCCATGACGCTCAAAGCTGCTTTCAGAACCTCCTGTGAACACCCTGGCTTTACGATGGTTCGCACCTGAAAAGAGAAAAGGTAATTTAAGAAAAATAGATGACAATAATGGAGAATACATGTCAAATGTTGACATTCACATCATGACTAGAAAACAATTTTGCACAAGTGCAAATTTGAGAAGAAATAGAATTTGTGGCTTTGATCCCTAAAACAGGTTGTCATGTCACAAGCAAACATACAAAAAATTATTAAAGTCATGCTTGAACATCCCAATTATTAGAAACATCAACAGAAAGTGACAGATTAAAAGATCTGGCGGTCTGAATAATTGTCCTTGTTTTTTCCCTTTTCATTGTAAAGTTCATAGCATGTACAAAGAAGACCTGAGAGAGAGAGAGATCAAAGAATAGCAAGCACCTTGTCAAGATATTCCTGCAGTTTCTTGATACGGCCCATGTAATCCTGGTCTTCAACACATAGAGTTACAACCTTAGAATCAGCACCAGGACCATCGAACTGAAGGGGTCCTGGATTTCTGTAGATATCATCCATCAGAAATTTTGCTGCATTTTGCCTCAACAGACTGCAAACAAGGTCATGAATCAGTTGACAACCAAAGTGATAATGGAATCTCATGAAGCAGAAAGACCAATGTTTCATTGATTTATATGAACATCAAGCAAAGCTGTGGCCACTGGCCAACACACACACACACACACACACACAGATTCTATAACAAAAGTAATGCCATTTAAAAATAAAATAAAATAATCAAACAAGTCATATAATCAGTTAGAAATTTTATTTTCTTTTCTTCCCTTCTTCCTTTATCCTAATCCCAACTCTATATCAATCAAGCATCTTGATTCTTGCGTGCAATGATGAGGAGACTTACTCATATGCTTTGCCTCTCAAGTCCACAGTTGCTGGATGAATAGCAGGTTTTCCTATTGACAAGGCCCCCGGATTTTGAGCCCAACGCTTCACAGTCATCATTGCCTAATGTCCATCAAATATGGTCAATGGAGTTAACATTCTTGACAAATGCAAGCATTACCAAAGAACCAAAAATGCTGGACTTTCACTTGACTTGAAATAAAAGACATTTAAGGAAAACTACAAAATCCATATTTGTGAGTTGCAATGGATAAGAAATGCCTTTTTTTCCTCTTTTATTTTATTTTATTTTTTTCCTGATAAGTTAGTGGCCCAAGGGGAGGGAAGAGTTGAACCAGTGATTACACCTAGTAAATATAATTTTACTACTAATTTTTAGGATCAAAACCCCTGCAGTAGGTCCGCACCTTGGGGTTTATGGAGGAGAAAGGCTATATTAAGTATAAAAAGAGAGAAAACCCTACTGTCATTGGAGCAGCAGCACATCGCCACTTATTCACAGGATTCTTCAAGTTAGTTACAGTTGCCAAGTAACCATTCAAACCAGCTGCTAACATATGATAGCAGATGTGTCCAAGAACCTGCAAGGATATCAAATCACTATGATCATGACAGGTGATAAAATATTTATAGCTAAAAGGCTGACAAGCCAAAGCAATGCCAAGTGTTTCCATACGTAGGCATAGTCACAGTCAAATTTTGATGGTAATGATCCCCGAGCCTGATAACCAAAGAAGTGACAGATAGCATTGAATTTCTTCCCTTTGTATGTGCCTTCTTTCTGCTCAAAACACCAAACACATCAGCAACTAAGCATTTTGTTACAAAAAATAACTTAGTATAAACAGTTAATTGTAACCAATTCTAAGCCAATTATGGTTTTCTTATCTCAAGAAGCACTCATTATCTCACCTAGAATCATGGTTCAAATATTTTAGGCATCAAAAAGAAAAATGTACATGATAGAAGTAAAACAAGAGGTTAAGGAATGCCTTCTTAGAGGTGTTTAATGATGAAGCGAAAGGAGAGCTAGATCATCATATGGCACATAGATTATCAAAACTTTAATGAGGGCAAAAAGTTTTGAAGAATGACAACAAAATGCCATGCTAGCATAAAAGAAGAGAGACAAAAATGACAAGCAAAGAACAAATGGACACAATGGATTATGGGTAGTTAGGCCAATTGGATTTATTTTCCCATCCTCTTAATTGATTAGCATTTCACTTCTACTATCATTTATTGACATTTCCTTTTTTAATAGAGTAGAGGTTTTTTTTTTTTTTTTTTTTTTGAAAAATAGAGTAGAGATTCAAGTATGAGAAACAGAGAGGGAACATCATTTGATAATTTGCAACCAGAAAATTATTAACAGGAAAAGAGAAAATTAAAAATACAGTATTGACAGTATAAGGGGGAAAAAAAACCAAAAACAAAAACAAAAACTGAATGGAGATTAATCTATAATACCAGACGCTTGTTCATTTCTGCCTCCACAAGATGTGCGAGAAGTTTCTCTGTCTCAATCTGTAATATAAAGCAAAAAGGATATAAAAGATCTTGAAGTTTGATGATTCCTTTTCAAAACACAACTCTCTGAAGACCATTACCTGGGACAACTGTGCAGAGTCATCGGATTCAGGGTAAAGGAGCAGCTGTAACATTCAAAGACACAATCTCAGATGAGCCCCATAACTCATTCGAATAAGATGAAGTACAATGTCTTTCAAAGTGATTTTTTCGTGGCAAATTGGTACCTGTTTCTTAATAAAGGGTGGCAAAAATTCAAACAAAGCAGATGCCCAGGGTGAAAGTTGAGTAGAAATGTTGTCAGTGGAAATACCTTGCCTGAGCAAACTATGAATTTCCTGAGGTCCAAGATGTTAATGTTAGAGCATAAAATAATATAACTCATTAGTCTCACATGAAACTATGAAGAGAAAATTGCAACATCAGTTTTTCATGGAAACAGAAGCCACTGGTATGAAATGATGGTTCAAGATAATTCATCTTAACAGGGGGGTGGGGAGAGAGAGAGTTGCTATGACAGGAATTATTAGTTTGAACTGCCTGTTACCTTCAATAGGGCATATATTTCAGGGATGCTTTCTATAAGACCTTCTGGTAGTAAGATGACTCCATGATACTTGTCTGGTCCCCAAAATGAAGGGGGGAAAAAAGAGATAGGTCAGATAACAAAAACTGAAATTATCACCAACAACATGAAAAAGCTTGAATTATTTAGAACCTTGCTCTGCCCTAGCTTGAACTGCATCACAAATTTGTGCTGCAATATCAAAAAGTGTAAGCTTTGAGGCAGCCACCTCCTCCCCAAGAATAACCTGCAAAGAGCATATCAAGTTATATTTAGAAAAGAGATCAAGAAAAATATAAAATATGTGTTGATAACTTCACAAAGGCATAATCAAATTGCATAACACCAGACAAGAAAAGCTAACCATATTGGGATGGGATTGGAGGGTGCACTCCAAAGCAACATGGGATGCCTTCCGGCCCATGAGTCTGATAAAATAATAATACTGGAACAGAAAAGAAGTTATGGAGACTTTAAGATTTAGAATAGAAGAAAGGAACAAAACAGAGAGCATAGTAAGAGCAATTACAAGAGCTCTTGATTCACCATAAAAGAGGTTTATGGCGCAACAAGATCAATAAGGCTACAGAAAAATTCTAATGTCAGTTCACCCTTTACCTTCTCCGCGGAGAGTGCATCAGTGCAGACATTGCTAATGAGCTGGGAATTGACCTGAAAGAAAAGAAGAAAATTGATTTCTCATCCTCAAGATTCTTTAATTACACCTAATTCAAATAGAGGTTAACGTGCCCCAGCTGCTACTTGCATGTAATCTCACAAGGCAATAAGAAACAGAACATAAAGGTAAAAGGGGGTAATTTAAAAGAAAAAATATAAAGGGGTAAAAAGTTTGTCATCTTCCTTAATCAAAAATTTTCATGCATATATTTCCCTACCAAGTAAAAGGTCATTACCATTTGGCTAATTATGCACTAGGGAGATAAGGGCTTCCTCCGGGAACCTTTTTTTTTTTTTTTTGGGCTCCTTTTTATAGGTGACT
The DNA here is from genome assembly GCF_002906115.3 of Quercus suber. Taxonomy (NCBI): domain Eukaryota; kingdom Viridiplantae; phylum Streptophyta; class Magnoliopsida; order Fagales; family Fagaceae; genus Quercus; species Quercus suber. Next base: position 633,686 of record NW_027069541.1, read on the forward strand.
TCCTCAAAGAACATGATGGTTATTACTACACTTCACTTTCAAGTAAAAGATCAACATCAATTGACTAATACCTTACATATTGTATCAAAACCAACATTGGTCTCCACGAACTGGTTCTTCAGATCTCCATTCAGTGTAACAGGTACACCAATCACCTGTCAAATTAATAGAAGTTCTATTAATAGACTGGTATCATAAAAATATATCTAGATTAAAGTTACAAATGATGCGAGGAATAAAATTGCAACAAAAGCATTTTAAAATTCAATTGCTTTATTCTGGAGACAAATACCTATAAATATGAATGAAGTAATACATAAACTTATAATAAATACATCACATGCAAAGTACCTTCGTTGGGCATTTTGCTACAGCAAACGTTTCAGCAAGCTGAGCAGCATCTGTGTTTGATGTCACTCCTACAAAAATATCATAGATTTATACTCAATAACTTCAAAATTTAAAAATATATATATATATATATATATGCTAACTGCAAACATATTCTACACCTTACCTCCAATAATGACAAGGCCATCCAATTTCAACTCTTTGCAAGCATTTAGGGCAGAATTAACTTGCTCAGTTGTTCTAATTTGATCCTTTGTCCGTCCCAGCAAATCATAACCACCTGGCCAAGCACAGCCAATTTATACAGTTCATAAAATTCAAATAATTTAATATCTCAAAGTGGTGATTTTCTTGCAGGATACCTACCTTGATTTTTGTAGGTTGAAAGAACGTCATCTGTAATCTCAAGAGTTTTCTTTGCAAATAAACCTTCTGAACCACCTGTTACCAGTTACAAAGGCACTGGCTTAAGTAAATAATATTTGCTTCAACAGAGAAAATGCACACACCATTCACTTGTATCCCAACGAAAGCAAAAATGAAACATAATCTAGAAACGAAAACCATGCATAATTCTTTATGAGATCCAATGTTTTAAAGCAACCAAACAAGCCAGTTTCAAGCGTTGATGTAAGGAAAAATTCATAGCAAATAAATAAAAACAAAGTAAAATTGAAAATGATTATACATGTCTAGATTTATACACACACATATGGATATAATAAAATAAATACAAAGACACAACAAACAAGCATACTAATTTAAATTACAAAAAACTAGATACTAAAAACTCAAATAGAAAATGCAGCTTACCGAGAAATCCAAGTAAAGTACTCTTGGGGTTGAAAATTTTAAGAGCACTGTAAAGACCCCATACAACATTATGTCCTCCAGGAGATTGTCTACCAGAAAAGACTATTCCCACCCTGTCAAAAGATATTACATTGGATAAATAAGATGTAAGTGTAATATAAAAAATGCACGAGAGGACTATGTAATTATAATCAGATGTGCACCTAAAAGCCGGATGCTCGGTTATGATCTGAGCATCTGGGACTTTTGCAGTGGCCCTGAGAAAGTGAGCCAAAGGCTGACCATAAGTGTTTGGAAAGTAACGAGCTATGGAGTGGGCATCAGCGGGGTCTGCTGCCGCAGCTGCATCACCAAATTCAACCCTGACAGTGGTTCCCTGTTTGATGACAATGTAGGATTACCTCAGTCATTATTCCAACTCTGTTAAAAATTAAATTATTAACCAGAAAGCACCCTTTCATGGCACGGATTAATAGATATCTCATTTATGTTAATTTTCATCATCAATAAACAGTAATAACTACACTACAATACATGAGTATATGATTTACCGCCATCAAATCAAAACCCTAAACTAAAAACTGAAAAACACAAGAAAATATTTCATAGTAACACAACTGACATGGGAAAATTCTGAACACCAATGCAATGAAACAACAAATACGATTCGAAAAAGTAATACCAATTAACAAGAAATCAATGGTCAAACTCAAAAAGCATAAATCTTGAGCTAAAAAAGTTGAAACAAATGAATGTTGCAGGGTTTTGAAGATATTACAATCCACAAATTCTCAGTGTCAAAACAAAGCAAAACAGAGTGGCAGTAAACAAAAATAGATCTAATCAACCAGTTCCACCAATTCTTTTCGCACGTAAGTAGATCTTACACACAATCAGATCACAGATTTTTGTCAAACGCATAGTGAGCAAGCCATTGCATGAAAAAAACCAAAACAAAAACAAAAACATATTCACCATAATAAGAGAAAACCCGATAGGAGATCAACCATAAAAACACAAAACGAATACGAGTGTATAATAAAGAACAGATTTTTAAGACGACAAGAATTTCATAGTAAAAGAGGAGAGGGGGGGACCTGGAGACAAGGAGGGAGTTCAGGTTGGTAAAGAGATCGGAGTTGTTGAAGGTCGGAGAGTTCTCTGGGAATGCCGTAATCTGAATCCATGAGAGAATTCCTTGGTGTTCGCTAACTCTATCTGCGACTCTGAGTTTTTTTTTTTTTTACCTAGTTTTTGAGGTTTTTGGTGTTTCTTGTTTGTTGGGGTTGGGGTTTGGGTTTGAGAGTAGTAGTAGTAGTAGTTGTACACTGGGGAAGGGTCTTTAAAAAGACCGTTTTTATAGGAGGGGGAAAAGCTGGTGACTCGGCGATACAACCAACCTTGTTGCGGCCACAGGTTTGGTTGTCCTTGCTCTTTCTTTCTAATTCGCCTCTGTTTTTTCTATTTTATTACGTACATGCCATGGGTTCTTTTTTGTAGGTTGACTGATTTGCCCTCCGCTTCTCGAATCCTTGAATTTTATTCGTTGAGACTTGAGAAACTCAACTGAACTTCACCGGCCCTTTTGTCAATTCTCAATTTGTCATCGTTGGTATATACCAAGATCAACGTGATTAACACCGTTGATTTATCTCTTTTTACTATATTTTGTTTTTTCTTTTTCAATTCTTTTTTTTCAAAAAATTTAGAATTATTTTTAAACCAAAATAAAAAAAATTAGAAACATAAAATATCAAAATAAAAACAACTCAACCATTAAGGCACAAAAGCATACTTTTGTTTTTTTTTTTTTTTTGGTCAGTTTTATTGGATCTGGATGGTATATCCATCCATACCTTTCTCGGCCTTTTGGCTAAGATCAAGTGTAGGATGGTATATCCATGATTCTAACATGATGTCATGAGCTCGTAATGGCCCATGCTGATGGTTTGAAAGTTGAACCTCAAGATGGACGGGAGTAATTAAAAAGTCACAATTATCATCACAATTATCTTTCATAGTAGACTGTAATTAGATGCTTGTCACTTTTATATGGACTTATAATTTTTTATTTATTATTCATACTTTGTCACGTCACTATTATGGTAAAAAATTGTGAAAAATTTTGTGATCCTAAACCTTTTCAATGGATTATAACATATGCGATATATACACGGTCTCTAATCATTCCCGTTAACATAATTTAAGAAGAGAAATGTTATGATTTACAATATTTTCACAACAAGTTATAAGTAGCAAGTTGTTATCACTTAAAATTTTTTTTTATCTACCAATAACAGTCAATAACAATTTGTCACTTAAGATTTATTATAAAAAATATTATGTACATAGCATTTTTCATTAAAGAATGATTAAAACATAAATTAGTTATTAGGCAAAACAAAGTTACATATTTTCTCAATTGAAAAAAAAAAAATTAAAAGATGAAAAGTTAGATATATTTAAGAGAAAACATATTTCAAGCTTTTGATATATGCTGAATATCAAAAGGCAAAACATCTCAGTTCCTTTTTCACAATTTCCCAAGTATTCATTTTCATTTCATGTTCCTTTTTAGGGTCTGTTTGAATATATCTGAAAATTGAAAACTAAAACTGAAAATTGAAAAATACTGTAACAAAATAATTTTTAAATGTATAAATAGTATCGTGGAACCCATTTTTAATGAAAAAGTTGCTGAAAAGTGAAATTTGTGGCTCCGTAAACAGTAAAATTTCTGCTGAAAAGTCAATTATTGCGACTACTGTTCATTAAACAGTAATCGCTACAGTGCTACTACAGTAAAAAAAGAGCTGAAAACGCGTAAAAATTTTTTTTTTGAAAAAACGCAGACGTCAAACATAAACGTGCCACCCAAGCAAGCACTCAGTGCCAAAAATAGGTATTCTATTGAATATTTCATTCATTTTAATTTTTCTTAAACGCTTTTATAATTTTTTAATACAAAACATCACGTTGAGATGTCAAATGCTACCAAGCATGGTTGATCTAATCATCAATGTTATTATTATAATTAATTAATTAGTTCTCTCATTTTCACTTACTTTCATTATTTATCTCTTTAAAAAATTCATTCATCTCTTTAACAGTTTTCACTTGCTTTCATCATTTATCTCTTTTAAGAAAATGCTCTTTCTTTAAAAATTATTTTTTAATGACAAAATTTGACTACAAATTTAATTATATATAATCAAGTTCATAACCAAACTTTATTCTTATTTTTAATTTGAATTCGAGCCATAATATTACTTAAGCAGTTTCGGCCGCCGTGGGTTTAAGGATGTAGCCTACAAAATAATATACTAATACTTTAAGATAGAAGCAGAAGCTATTGGCTAGGGAGCAAAATTGGTTAGCTGATTTGTTTAATTTGGTTGAATCAAGATAATTTTATTTAACATTGTACAAAAGTGGCTTTTTAATAAGATACTGTAACTTTTTAACTTTTTAGATGTGAAATACAGAAAGTTGAGGGGCAAATTATAGAAAGACGGCACCTGTCGCACTTAACAAAGCTGACTGGAAGATGGAAGATAGGTGCTTTGCTTGCTTGTGCTTCATTGTGCACATGCGGTTGGAATATGCTGTTAGGGATATTTTTGTAACTTAATGGAGACCACTGACTTACCAACCAACGTTTTATGTAATACTAACTTGAAAAACACTGGCTGGATGTATCTTTCACCTAACTCTCCACCATGAACTTTTCTCTAACATCATATCTCTCGTCAGGTCAAGGCATTGAGCTACTCTAGAAATAGGAAGGGTCAAGGGTCAATTTTCTTTTTCTCTTTTTTCTTGAGCTCTAGAATAGGGAAGGGGATTGGTAGTGGGACAAGATGGTTCCATTTTGTGTGCTCCGTTTCCTTTTTAAGACCGAAAAAACTCACATTCACATGAGGTGAGAGCAGAGTATAATCTACGCAGGATGTAAACATTTTATCATCTCAAATATAAACAAGATTGTTTATATTAAAATTCTAAATAGATCAATGAAGGGTTTTTATTTATTTTTTGAGAAAAAAAACTTCAAACTTTATTAATAAAAATTAGCCATGATCGACGGGAAATACAGAATTTAGGTGTGGAAGAATATTCTCAGTCCACACTGAAAAACCTCTAACATGTCTAGCATATTTAGCTAGGTTATTGAATTTTAAAATGTGATATTCTAAAAATACTTCAAGCTAATATGTATTTAACGCATACCATTCTATTGTATGTGTTTAGATATATCTTGAAATAAATAAGATACAACACAAATTGAAGTTTTTTTAGCATGGTAATTTAAGTTATTATTAGTTGAATGAGCTTTACCAACAAAGATCAAACCTTTACTAAATTCTCTCTTTGTGGATAATTAAACGTAACAAATTGAAATACCTTACTTTCTAAAAAAAAATAAAAAAAAAATTGAAATATTTTAAAATTTGTAAACTTTTGCTATGAACACTCCTTAAAAAGGCTGTAGTCCGTATTTTATGCTTCTAATTAATTTAAAACATTTGAGTAGCTTTGCATCTTCAAATCCTTTATACATGTTAATCTAAATAGAAAAAATAATTAAGAATCTAATAATTTTATAGATTATAGATTAATAAAAATATAAAAAAAGATTGAGATGTTACAAGATATCAAGATCTAAATCAGGATCTCACAAAGATCCTACATATTCAAAATTTTACTTAAAGATGTGAATTAGATCATAAAATTTGAAGTTTTTAAGATATAAAACCAGAATTTTATAACTATACGGAGAAGGTGACTTTGACATAATTTTGTCTTCTTTTTTTCTTTTTTCTTTTTAAAAAGTTAGAAAGTAGGTTTGACAATTATGAGATAAAAAATATGAGAGAATAAAAAAAATCACTAATGTTGATAATAATAAGATATGTATAAAAAAATTATGAATAAGATATATATTTAATAAAGATTAAATCATACAAATAAATAATTATATATATACACACACAACACATAAAACAGGGCAAGCAAACCCCATTTCTCCTCTCATCCCTCTCTAATAGGGAGAGAACCAAAAGAGCAACTGAACAAGACATTTTTACCATCCCTATATTCCCTACATGAGAACATATCAATTTTTCAAAGAATGTTATATACTTAGTCCAATGCCAGACAAAAAATTAATTTGGATATCATCATTAATTCTCGCCCCAAAGGCCCAGATTATTTATAGTTGATCTGTTAGAACTCTAGGTTAGGTCAAGTTCACCTAACCTGATAGGAGCACATTCCAAATGAGGAGAAGAAAATGAAATCACACCCAAAGCATATGGGTCATGTGGCCAGAGATCTCCAACAACAATCTCTCAAAATCTGTAAATCTCACTATAATGCAGTAATCTCTCGGTGTGTAAATCTCACAATATCGCAATAATCTCTAATTACAATTTGTAGACCTCGCAATAATCAAAAACCGTACCACTATGCTCCAAATTCTAAACAAATATTCAGAAAAGGAAAATAGGTAGATGTCAGATAACTTTCTAGCTCACCTACCAAAGACAAAGAAAGCAGCCCCATATTGGCATATTCTGTGTCTGTCTCTCTAGCAAACCTCACACTCTCCATTTATTTAGGGGGTAGGCCAAAGAATACTGTCTTCATTTTTTCCTCTACCTAATTATAATACCTAATTATTACCTAATTATAATAAGGATGAGATTTAAGGTTGGTTTGGGAACAGTTAGCTGAAATTTAAAATTTTTTACTGAAAGTACTATAGTTTATCTATAGTACAATGAGACCTATAAATAGTACTAAAAAGTACAATGAATCTCATGATTAGTAGCAAAAATAAGCTAAATAGTAAAAGAAATTGTCCAATATAAGTTTATCCCAAACGCAACCTTAAAGGTGCGGCTCTGTTAATTGAGAATATATCACCTTAGCCAGAGATCCCTTCTCTTGACTGAAGGAAGATGAAAATGGCTACTCCATGCGTAAAACTAAGTCAAACCTTAGCCAGAGACCCCTTCTCTTGACTGAAGGAAGATGAAAATGGCTACTCCATGCGTAAAACTAAGTCAACATTGTGCTACAATGAACATGGTACTATACTAATATACATCCAGAATTTTTTCATGATATTGAAACCTCAAACTGTAAATAACCAGCATGAAAACTTTATATATGCTTTGATAAAGATGCTTTGTGTTAAGGAAAGCTCCTTTTCCTTTTTATGATTGCTTCATTATAGTCACGATCCAACAGAGAAAGGTGGAGAACCATGCCTCAATAATGGAAACAAGAATACATATTTTCAACCCAAAATAATATACCATGCGAAAAGGCAAAGAATAATGATTCAGCTATAATGAATAAACAGGGAACCACAACTTAATTTACTCATTAAAAATCCACCAGCATGTCCGTTAGTATCATTTATTATCACTTAACTAACTACTCTCAACACCTAGACATCAATACAGAGAGACAACCGAGCATATAAAGGAAGAAGAAAATCTCTCACAAAAACTCAGAGAACAAGGTTTGTGAGAACAAGGTAACTCGGTTTCATTTTTGTCCTTGAAGCTTTGCATCTCCTACTCTTTACAAAAGATTGTACCATCAAGTCTCCAAACATCTTACTTCTTGCCCCTCTTAGAGCTACTCCTGGGTTTCCCAGTCCCACGTTTACGAGTGGAACTATTTCCAGGATTAACTGGGGCATTGCTGGCAGATTGAATAGGCACATGATGCCCAGGAACCAAAGCAGGGAACCCAACAGCAGGGATTCTGCAAAGTAACCATGGTCAACATCATCCAAGTTAAAAAACATGATTAGATTAGCCATCACATAGAAGCATTATGAAAACAATACTCTTTCTTTTCCCACCTTTAAATGAACTAGGTAAAAGATCAAACTAAAGATTTACTGAAACCATAATGGTAATTCAACCAACTTTGCAAGCACAGGCACAACAACCTCTTACAAGTAGGGTCATGAGAAATGAAAATTAGTAGTATAAGGAATACAAAGAGCTGATTAATCAACTGGATACAAACATGCAAGTTGCATGATGTAGTTGGACAAGAAAAACCAAATAGTTTACACACACCCATGTGAAGGCCAAACTTCTAAAAGATCATCAAGGCTACAAATTTTTTTTTTTTTTAAGCATGGATGAGTGTAATTTGGTCAAGATGAATTTTTGTGCAGAATGTTGCTAGTTCAGAACAAGCAAACCTTCAATTATATATCTGTCAAGAGATACTTAAATTCAACTTTCTGGAATATATTTGAATATCATCTTTTATCTAAGCTTAGTCAGACTTAATAGTGCTTTAATACTCTCCCCTCAAAAGAGGGGGGAAAAATCGGACCTAGACTGACCAAGTGAGAGATATTTTAGTTAAATTTGTCAAATCTTATGCCACACTCAGCCAATTGTCAGTTCAAACCAGCTGAGCTCAAACAGGAACACCTAGCTCAATCCGGTCCACACAATAGTTCATTCACTAGGCAGTTATACATGGCAGGTTTCCAATGGCAATTATAAATTTCTCTCAGAATTAGCTATTAAACTACTTAGTCCCCTAGCCCAAAAAAAAAAAAAAAACAATAATGGTAATAGAAAAAAAGCAAGAACAAGATGGTTGATGACTCATACCCAAAAAGAGCACAGCAGACTCCTGCTTGGTCGCTGAAGCACCAAATGCGCTGCCTGAATGCAAACTAAGCCGTAATGCTTGATTCTCGGCGTAACAGCACTGAAGCAAATGCCCCAGTCTCCTACATTCCCCTTCCAGATACCTACTCTTCAACTCAAGATCCCTCACATACATCTTTTTCCTCTCCCTCGATCTCACCGCCGCATCCCTATTTCTCAGCTGCCTGAAAATTCAAATCCATCATGACATACAACTCTTGAAGACTCTTTACCATTCAGATAAAATAATGTATCACACTGTCACACATTCATACTCTTCCAATTGTATACATGAAAGTAAACAAAATTCCCCCACATCTTATTTTGCCAAAAAATTATTACCCATATCAATAAAATTTAATAGAGCAACACACACAACAAAATTCCCAACATATGTTGTCTTTGTCATACATAATTTCCTAATAGTAATTTCGTACCATGAAAAACAAAATTCACCAACATAATTTGTCTTTACCGTACAAAAATTGCTGATAGTAATTTCGCACTACTAAGCAGTTCTATATAAAAATTTTAATAAAAAAACAATAAATATATAACATACAAAGACTTGCCCTTTATACAAAATCAAACCCTAATTAAACATTATCTATAATAGAAAGTCCTAAATTTTTTTTTTCTGATTTAAACAGTATGCATAACGCAAAATTGATATTCAAACCCTAATATAAAAAATTAGCAGTACCTTCTTCGTTTCTTGGAGGTAGGATCATCAGCATCAGCAGCATCATCATCATCTTGAGCTTGATCATCGTTATCGACCTTCTCCTTAACCGAACTAACGTTTCCGTCATCGGAATCACCGGAAGAGTCCTTATCGATCGGAGAAGACGCATCGACGACCTCACCGGAAGCCTCTACAGGGGAATTCACGAGTATATCAGCGAAAAAGCTGTCACAGAACTCGTTGCTCGGCTCCGCCGCGCCGGAATTGTTGTTGTTATTGTTGTCGTTGTCGTCGTCGTCGTTCATCAAAAAGGTCTGGATCTCATCGATTTCCGGTGAAACCGAATCGAGTAAACCCATGGGTTCGAGAGAAAAAGCATTTCCGTCCTCTGGTGATTCATCGAAGAAACTATCCCAATCGATTTGTTCGAGTATTTCATCGTTTAAAAAATCAGCATCACCCATAATAACCCACTAATTGGGATTTCTAAATTAAAAATTTTAAAACCCTAACTGAAATTTTACAATAAAAAGGAAAAAAAAATTAAAAATTAAAAGGAAAATGGTGTTCTAGTTGGGCCTAATAAGAAGAGCAGTTGTGATTTATAGTCGTATTTAGAAACGCGTATTTTCGGTTTCCTTTGTGGGTAAGCAAAGGAAAGGTCAAATTTTATTAAAGTAAAAAAAAAAAAAGGGAAAGGCTACAGAGTGGAAACTAGTTTCTATGCAACAGCGCGGTGGTCCAATCACGGTGGTCCACGTGTGATTGTGGAGAATTGGGGTTCGCGTGTGATGACGTGGACGAATAGAGTTTTTGTTGTACAGATTCTAGTGAGATCCTCGGAGCAGAGGATTAATGTGTGAGCGTTCCCGTCACTCAGCCAATAGAATCGCAGTTAGTGGAAGCTGAGAAAAATTGTGGCGTTAACACGTGCAAATAGTGTGCATTTTTTTCTTTTCTTTTTATGTTCTTTTGGGATTTTTTTTTTAATTATGCTAAGCAATGAATATCATTTCGGTGGCCGTTTCGGTTTGTCTATTGGAATAAAATATTTCAGTACCTGCCGATTTTGGATACCATTTCAGGATTTACTATTTTATATAAAATATATATATATATATAGCAATTAATAAAAAAAGATTTATTATTCATTTCTATTATTAAGCCAAATGTTATAAATTAATGAATTTAATATAGCTTTTTAAAAGAAAATCATAATAATAAAGTGATTTTATTTTGGAAGATATAAAGTGATTAAGTTAATTATTAAAAAAATCAAGTTTGAGGTTTTTTTGGTAAATAAACAAACATAGTGGGATACTTATAAACCATGAAGCTTCCTAGAAGCTTCCTTTCAACTTAAACTCCACTCACCATCTGTCAGGTGTATCATTGGTTCTCTACTCCTATTCCTCATTTCAAAATCTTATCACTTATATTTCATTTCTCACTTAGAAAGTTTATAGACGCAGCAGTAGTGTAGATTGCAAAACTGAAGAAGACCAATTTCAAAATAGTGCAGATTGTAGAAGTGAAGAAGAACAATTTCAAATGGGTTACTGCAGCCAAAATTGAGCTTTTGTTTTCTTCTTCTTCTTCTTGTCTTTTTTTCTTTTTTCTTTTTTCTTTTTTTTTTCTCTAAAATGATTTGGTGGCAGGTCTGATCTGGAGTTCACATTTATGGTGAAGGAAAAAAAAAAAAAAAAAAAAAAAGAGGCTAACTTCATTCCGACGGAAACTTCTATTTCGGCCGGAATTCACCGAAATGTCTCGAAATGATCAAAATTGAACGGAATGACCCGAAATTTAATCCGAGGTGGAATAGGGGGTTTCTCATTCCAGTTTGTATACCGGAATGGTATTTTCCGACCAGAATGGAACATAATTAATAACAATAATGCTAAAGACACAATTTTTGATAGAATTTTGTGCTACAACTTATCACATGACGAGTTGTAATTAGTAAGGGTGTATCCCCACATGACCTACTGACATACCATTATCAATCACAAGTCACCATGTGACGAGTTATGATACAAAATTTTGTCAAAAATTATGTCCCTAGCATAATTCTTGTTTTTTTAGGGTGTTTCATTGCATTCCAAACGAAAATTTGGAAAAGAAAAAGATTTTCAAGTCCATAATTCTTAAGATAAATAATAAATGTAAATCTACCATGAGACCAATGAATACAGTATCAATTTCAACTATATTTTGTCAAAATCTTGCAGCTTAATTGATTAAGATTTGTTATTGTCAAAAGTTTTGTAACTCAAAGGAAACACCAATTCTCCCACACCTATCAAAGCTAACCCATAGGCCATAGAGTTCTAGCCAAATCAATAGATCAACGATCAATTGATGTGGAGGTTGAGCACACCTTTTTTTTTTTTTTCTTTTTTTGAAATGCTAATGAGTGCCCTTGGATATTGGTTAATAATCTATTTAAAGAAAATTTTGATACTACTTTTAAGGGAAATGAAAAAAGCTGTCAAAATATTAATTACTTTTTTTTTTTTTTCATTTCTCATAAAAACATTCTTTAAATGTATTATTAAACAATGCCTTAAGAGCACTCGTTAACATTTTTTTTTTTTTTAATTAGGCTGAGTACACCTAAGCTTTGTAGGATGGTCAGTAAATGTGCCCTACTCAGGATTATTTAGTGAACAGTTAATCGCCTTCTGCGAGAAGAGAATATAAGATTAATGTTGTTGTCATTAAAAAAAAAAAAGAAGAAGAAGAAGATATTAATAGAGCTACAATTGAATTGCAAATCATGCTTTTCAAAGAAAACAAAATGCTATATGGGTTGAAGAGACACCACCTTGTATTAAAAATATTTTACAGTTTCGTGTTCAGTTGGATTGGTTGCCCCTTCCTTGAATTAGTGTTTCTATATTGGTTGATTTTTTATAATAAAACTATCGTTTATTACTCAAATGAAAAAAAAAAGAAAAAAAAAAAACATAAGATATCATCAAAAGCTAACTCATTTATGAATTTACTTTCCTTAAGAGCTTAACACATGACGAGGTAACCAATTACTGACGAAACTGTCAAGCCTGTCCTATGAGGACGAGGCCTTCGATACGAACGAGAACATCCTCAGGACAGACAACGTAGAAGGCAGCGATATTGACGAAGACACCCAGTCAATTTAATGCAGTCAACTAAACGGTTACACTTCCAACTGTACGAACCGTTTGGAGACATTGATGCCTCATTACACAGCCCCAAAACGTTACCCAATGGAGCATTAAGACCTCCATAACTCCTCCAATGGCTAGGGACAATGAGAACATATATAAAACCCGTACACCTCCACGAAGCAAAAGAGAGACAAGTAAGAAAGGAGATTGTTTATTTGCTTTTCTGTTCATTTTATATTGCTTTTCTTAAAAAGAGAGTTTCATATTCTAACTTTGGCATCGGAGGCGTTGTGGCAGGCACCACACCGGTGACCATCTCTATAGGCCGAAGAATCATCTCCGTCCGACGAACATCACTGACGAGTTCACACTTATCAGTTTGGCGCCGTCTGTGGGAACGACATTTTCTTGTTCAAACTCGAAATAGTGGTTCCTTATTCCTATTCTTTCTAGGATGGAGTCTAATCAAGATTCTGCAGCCCTAGCTCAGCAAGTTCAAGCCCTTGCAGCTACAGTTGAAGAACTGACCAAGCAAAACCAAGAAATGAGGCTACGGCTTCAGCAGGAGGAAAATCGTTCGAAGGGAAATCAGGAGGATGAAGGAGATAGCAACAGAAGAAGTGACCATCGAAGGCCAAACACCCCCGCCGAGCAAAATTCAGATATTCTTCAGGAGATGAGGAGGGAGATGGACGAACTAAGGAATGCCATCAAAGAAAAAGCAGAGCGGAGCGTAGATCGGATGGTCCGGGCGACGGATTCGCCATTCATAACAGCGGTTCTCGACTGCCCAGTGCCGTCAAAATTTCAGTTACCTTAACTCGAGACCACCTGAACACCTTCAAGACGACCCTGGGACTTCAACAGCCCCCAGATGAAATATTGTGTCGTTCCTTCCCAACTACACTCAGGGGAGCAGCTCGAGAGTGGTTTACAAAGCTGCCAACGTCGTCTATCAATACGTTCGAGCAGTTGAGCAACGCCTTCCTGCGTCACTTTATTGGGGGACAACGACCAAAGAGGACCGCTGACCATCTGCTTACCATCAGGCAGGGGGAAAGGGAAACCCTGAAGTCATACGTAAAACGTTTCATGAGGGAAACACTGGAGGTAGACGAAGCCGACGATATGGTGCAGCTGACGACCTTCAAAGCAGGGTTAAGGTCCAGAGATCTCGTCAGCTCACTCGCGAAGAATCCCCCGAAGATGATGGCTGAAATGCTCCTCAAGGCGCAAAAGTACAAGAATGCTGAGGACGCGTTGGTTGCTATCAAGGACGGGGACAGACCAGGGGACAAAGGAAGAAAAGAAGACGATCGTAGAGGGCAAAAGCGGGACTGACCAGATCGTCGAATCAATGACGGAGTCAGAAGGAAAGATGAGAAAAATCCGCGAACGGTAAAATTCACCCCTCTCGTTATGCCTGTTGACAAAATTTTAACGCAGATCAAAGAAGAGCACTACCTTAAGTGGCCGCGACCACTGCACTCGTCTCCTAACGTCCATGACAAAAGTAAGTACTGTCGATTTCACAAAGATCATGGCCATTACACCGAAGATTGTAGGGATCTCAAAGAGCAGATAGAAGAATTGATACGAAGGGGGAAGCTACAGAAATTTGTGAAGAAAGGGGAACACAATAAATTCCGAGATGAAGACAAGGGTCAACATGGGTCTTCATCCAGGAACGACAGCCGTCAATCACAACCTCCTCAAAATGTGGTCGGGGAGATACAGACGATCGCAGGGGGGCCTACCACCGGGGGCTCATTCAAGTCATTCAAGAAAACACATCAACGACAGGTGAATAGCGTCCATATGACACCCCTGCCGAAGCAGAGACGAACTGATCAGGATATGACCTTCAACGAGAGTGACTCCAGAGGAGTAAAACAGCCTCACAATGACCCCTTGGTCATAAAGCTCACCATAGAGGGGTTCAACACCAAAAGGGTCCTCGTGGACAATGGTAGTTCTGCCGATATCATTTACTTTTCCGCATTCCAATTGTGGGGGGAGAAAAACCCAGCCCAACTTATTGGGCCCAAGTCCCTGAATCAGGAACATTCTTCATCCGAGGAGATGGGACCTTCAGTCGGATGCCCACGCCAATGGGGGATGCCTGGAGATGAGCACGCATACCATCTGAAGAGATGCTCATATGTCCGAGTAGCCATGCGTCCTCGGATCCGAAGAGGTTTGATCAAACACGAGTATGGGAGGTTCAACTGATCTATTTGACAAGTGTCAAGAGGGAGAGGGACCTCGGACACACATAAAGGTAACGGCAACAGAGAAATATCAAGGAGGCACACTCCAACCACCACATTTAATGCACTGCACCTAACTTCCTGGCCGCATTTATGAGGATAGGACCCCTGAACAGTGCTTTCTCAGCTACCGCCACTCACATAAGGCTAAAAGTGGGGTGATGGGACATGTACTCAAGTAGGCGCCTGGATGATGAACAAATGGACGGAGGAGATGTAAGAAGGCAATGCTATATAAGGGAGGGGTACCTCTGATAGAAAGGGATCGAAAAATAGGAGAGGAAAAGGATACATGAGATAGTTGTAACCCCAGGAATTGTAACCTTATATGATCAATGAAAAACATCTCTTCGGACGGAGTATTCATATTAGTCCGAGATCACATTAATCCAAATCTTCCCATTCGCATCGCTGTTTGATGTTGTTATTTTCATTATTAGCCTAGCTCTTTCACCCACTCTCTACAAAATCTATTGTTTTGGGCTCGGTGGGCCAAGAACCCATACCTTTTTGGACTTGGGCTGCAAAAACTGACCCTACACCAATAATTGAAGCTGGATCCCAAGAGACTTCGTCCGTTCGATTCCCCACTCGTCAGTTTCAGCGGTGACAGAGTGTATCCCAGAGGCATAGTGACGCTGACAGTAACAGTGGGGACGGACCCAAAACAGTTAACTCGTCAGATAGACTTTTTGGTAGTAGATAGTCCCTTATCCTATAATGTCATCATCGGAAGGCCAGCACTCAACAAGTGAAAGGCGTCCACATCCACCTACTGCTTGAAGATGAAATTTCCAACGGAAGATGGTGTTGGCGAAGTCAAAGGAGACCAAGTTCTAGCTCGAGAATGTTATCAAGCTATTTTAGCAGCTAGGGAGAACCACACGTGGATAGTAGAAGAAAAAGAGGAAGAAAAGGTGGAAGCATTAGAAGTGGTGGAGCTGATCGAAGGGGAAATGACGAAAACAACCAGAATAGGGACGACGTTAAGTCCTGAGATGAGAACGAGGCTCATTCAATTTCTCAGGGAGAACTTGGATGTCTTTGCCTGGAGCCATGACGACATGCCAGGCATATCTCCAGAAGTTATTCAACACAGGCTGAATGTCGATCCAGAGAGGAGACCCATCTAGCAGAGACAAAGAACCTTTGCGCCAGAAAGGGACCAAGCGATTGCTGACGAGGTAAGCAAACTCTTGACTGCAGGCTTCATCAGGGAGGTGTACTATCCGAACTGGTTGGCCAACGTTGTCCTAGTAAAGAAAGCGAATGGAAAATGGAGAATGTGCGTGGACTTCACAGACCTGAACAGGGCCTGCCCGAAGGACAGTTTCCCTCTCCCCAGGATAGACCAGCTAGTAGACTCTACGGCCGGGCACAAGCTGTTAACATTCATGGATGCATTCTCAGGGTACAACCAGATAAAAATGGCTGACGAGGATCAGGATAAAACCGCCTTCATCACCAGTCAGGGGCTCTACTGCTATAAGGTAATGCCCTTTGGTCTGAAGAATGCAGGAGCAACTTATCAAAGGCTAGTGAACAGAATGTTCGTCAAACAGATAAGCAGGAATATGGAAGTGTACGTCGACGATATGCTCATCAAGAGCAAGGAAGAACTCGTGCATCTAGACGACCTTAAGGAGACATTCGATACCCTCAAGCAATACCAAATGAAGCTGAACCCTGGTAAGTGTGTTTTCGGTGCCGCCTCCGAAAAATTCCTCGGATTCATGGTGTCTCAGAGAGGAATAGAAGCAAATCCTGAGAAGGTGCAAGCCATACTCAATATGGCATCGCCCAAGTCGATCAAGGAAGTCCAGAAGCTCACGGGCCGGATTGCAGCTCTTAACAGATTCGTGTCTAGAGCAACGGACAAATGCTTGCCATTCTTTAAGACCCTGAAGTAAGCCTTTGAATGGACCGACGAATGTGAAGTGGCCTTCCAAGAGCTCAAGCGTTACCTTAGCAATCCACCACTCCTGAGTCCATCCAAAGAAGGCGAAAACCTGTATTTATACCTAGCAGTTTTCTCTATGGCCGTCAGTGCTGCCTTGATACGAGAAGAAAGTAGGAAACAGCTCCCAGTCTACTACGTCAGTTAAGCCTTCCAAGGAGTTGAATTCAGGTACCTAAAGATCGAGAAAATTACGTTTGCATTGATAGTAGCCTCGCGCAAGCTCAGGCAGTACTTCTAGGCAAACCTGATATTGGTAATGACGGACCAACCCATCAAGAAGTCTATGAACAGACCCGAAGCAGCCGGAAGAATGGTCTAGTGGGCAATCGAACTCAGCCAATTCGATGTGGAGTACCATCCCAGGACGGCCATCAAAGCACAGGCTCTTGCTGACTTCATCGCCGAGTTTACCTATCTAGACGAGCCGAGCCCTACCATCAAGGACGAGACATGGATGATGCAGACCGATGGCTCGTCAGCCCAAAAAAGAGGGGGAGTAGGGGTCGTCATAACCACTCCTGACGGAGAGATATTGAAGTACGGAGTCCAACTAAGATTTCCAGCCACCAATAACGAAGCTGAGTACGAAGGAATTTTGACAGGTTTAAGGCTCGGAAGAGAGCTTGGGGCTAGGAACCTGCTAGTCCAGAACGACTCAAAGCTAATAATTGGGCAGGTCAGAGGAGAGTACGAAGCAAAAGAAGAAAGAATGCAGAAATACCTCAGGTTGACGAAACACCTGATTCAAGAGTTCGAAAAAGTGGAGTTCATCTGAATTCCGAGAAGCCAGAATATGGCTGCAGACGAAGTTTCAAAGATAGCCTCGTCAGAAGAGACAGAACCAAGAGCAGACTTGATGATAGAGATACAGAGAAACCCCAGCATAGAAGAAATTTCGACATTTGCAGTCGAGGGCACAAGTAACTGGATAACGCCCATCATGTCCTACCTCCAGGATGGCCACCTACCCCAAAACGCAGACGAAGCTAGGAAGATAAAGAAGAGATCCGCCAGATTCACAATTCTCAATGATGCCTTGTACAAAAGAGGTTTTTCAATGCCTTACTTGAGGTGTGTGGACGAAGGAGAGGCCGAATACGTCATGAGGGAGGTTCATGAAGGGATCTGCGGAGATCATGCAGGCCCAAAATCCCTGGTAAGAAAAATTATGCGAGCAGGTTACTTCTGGCCAACATGCAAGATGACGCAACAAGATTCGTCAAGAAATGTGACAAATGTCAAAGGTTCGGGAACGTTCAAAGGCTACCATCAAAAAAGCTGACGACAATAACATCTCCATGGCCGTTCGCGCAATGGGGAATCGACATCGTCGGCCCATTGCCTCAGGGCAAAGGTCAGGTAAAATTCTTACTAGTTGCTATTGACTATTTCACTAAATGGTTTGAAGCAGAGGCACTGGCAACCATCACCGAAGCCAGAATCCAGGGGTTCGTATGGAAGAATATAGTTTGCAGGTTCGGGATCCCACGGACTATCATATCGGATAACGGACGACAGTTCGATGGCCAGAGTTTCAGGGACTTCTGCTCAGGCTTGGGCATCAAGAACCAGTTCTCGTCACCAGGCCACCCACAGGCGAATGGACAAACGGAAGTGACGAATCGCACGTTGCTCAAGATCATAAAGACAAAACTGGACGACGCGAAAAGAGATTGGCTAGAAGAGCTGCCCAACGTCTTGTGGGCCTACAGAACCACGGCTAGAACCCCAACGGGAGAAACCCCCTTCAGACTCACCTACGGTACTGAAGCGGTGATCCCTGTCGAAGTGGGAATAACTAGCACCAGGAGAGAAGCGTTTAATGAAGAAGAAAATGACGACCTACTGCGAGTTGACCTAGACTGCCTTGACGAAGTTCGAGACAAAGCCTTCAGCACGATGACGGAATACCAGAGAAAGATGACAGACTACTACAACAGAAGGGTGAAGCTCAGGAGACTCAACATAGGGGACCTCGTCCTACGCAAAGTAACCCAAACAACCAAAGACCCAGCTCAAGGAAAGCTCAGGCCCACGTGGGAGGGGCCATACAAAGTCATTCACTACTCCAGACAAGGCAGCTACCACCTGGAGACTCTAGACGGACAAAGGCTCCCAAGACCATGGAACATTGAACACTTGAAGAAATACCATCAATAGATGTAATGGAAAGACGTGTCCGTCATTTACGATCAATAAATGAATTATTCAGCCAATATTTGTGTATAAACATGCCCGGAGAAACTAACGAAAGCCAAAAGTGGCCAAGTAACAAGATTCCGCCTAGACGGATGTAAGTTACTGACGAATATCACTTAGTGATTAAAAAGCCAAAAATGGCCAAGTAACAAGATTCCGCCTAGACGCATGTAAGTTACTGACGAATATCACTTGGTGATTAAAAAGCAAAAAAAAAAATGGCTAAGTAACAAGATTCTGCCTAGACGGATGTAAGTTACTGACGAATATCACTTAGTGATTAAAAAGCCAAAAAAAGCTAAGTGACAAGATTCCGCCTAGACGGATGTAAGTTACTGACGAATATCACTTCGTGATTAAAAAGCCAAAAAAGGCTAAGTGACAAGATTCCGCCTAGACGGATCACAAAGAAGCCGGAAATGGCTAAGTGATAAAATCCCGCCTGGGTGGAAACAAGTTACAAGCATGCATCAAACAAAAAAGAAGAGGGACGAGCAATCACGAATACAAGTAAGAAATAAAATTAAAGGCCAGAGGCTAGTAGGCCAATTGTTTCTACAACTAAAAGCCCATAAACGCTGGGCTAAAGATACTGTCCTCAAAATAAATAAGATTGTTTGGCAAATAGATTTACAAAAAAAGAAAAAAGAAAAAAGCCCAAAACATGACGGGCACCACAAAAAGAAAGAAACTTTTTCAAGGGAATTTTCTCTGCTAAGTATCAAACTCGTCCAGCTGCGTCGTCAGCAGGGGCATCCTCGGCATGAGCAGCGTCATCAGGAGCGTCAGCTGGAGCCTCAGTCTCAGTGGCAGACGATTGGACAGCCTCGTCAGCCGCCATTTCTTGATCCACCTCTTCCAGATCAAGCGCCTCCATGTTTACTCTGGAAGGGTGTTTGACGAGGTATCTCCTTAGAAGCTCAAAACCCTTGAAATACCAACTGAAGAGCACGGTGTTGTACTTGTCAGTGGTCTGGAAGGCTGCAACTGATCTAGTAGCAATTGTCTTAAGGCTCTCTTTGGCTGCTACAATTTGCTCATCCTTCTTGATGTTCAGCTGACGCTCCACCCTAAGATCGTCTGTAAGTTTCTTTGCTTGCTCTCTCAGGGTATTCGCCGTGCCCATTGACTCGATGAGATCCTTCTTCAAACCCGAATTTTCTGCCTCCAACACCTCCACCCTAGAAGTCAGGGATGCCACCTTAGCCTCTTGGGTAAGGTACTCAGAGGAAAGATGAAGACTTTCCCCCAGTACCTGCAAGAGAGTTAGAATTTTTCAAAAAAAAAAAAAAATCGAGGAAGAAGTACCTGGATGATTTTATGGACGTGGCCAGCAGCTACCCCACTAAGGGGGACACCAGATAAGGCCTTTAAGTCGGCAGCAGTCACTAATTCATGGCCTCGATCCATCGCCATTTTCTCATCATTCCATATGGTAGATGAACGAGAGTCAGCCTTCTCCTTCTCTTTCCCTTTTTCGGAGAGACGTGGCCTTTTCGAGACAGGAGTGCCACCTATCTCTTCCAGCGATACGGTTGGAGAAGCTGTCCTCGTCGTCTCCCCCACGGAGACAATCGGGTGGACGGAAGCAGTTGGAGCAACGGGGGCGCCACTCCCGATAACATGCACCGTTTTCTTGCCAATGTTGGACAACGGCTCATCTTTTTTCGACCTCATCTTGGCGTAGAGGTCCTTGTTGAACTTCATCGTCATCTCTGCCAGAAAAGAAAGCAACATAAAAAAAAAAAAAAAAAAAAAAAAAAAAAAAAAAAAAAAAAAAAAAAAAAAAAAAAAAAAAACAACGGCACTGACAGACTCAACACTTACTCTTCTTTCCTTCGATTTCGATATTGCGCAGAACAAAAGGGGAAGGATCTAGACCAAGGTTGTAAAAGGCTAACGTCCTCGGGTCTACCAGGTCGTCCTAATTTTCAATTGTCTGAGCGTATTCAATTGCCTGCTCAACGCGCTCCTTGTACCTGTTCTTGAGCTTAGGCCGTCTCTTCACTGCAAAAAAGGAGGATAACAAAAAGGTTGTGACGACCACAAGCAAATGAATACCACAAAGCTAAAACGACGAGGAGGAAAACTGACGCACCTAAGGTCGGGGTTGCCCACCGACAAAGCAATCTTGGAATGTCACCCCATTCCTGACTAGAGGGAGTCTCAAAGTCGTCCCCGGACACAAAGAAAAATCTCGACTTCCAATACCTGAAGGACGAAGGCAGCCCTCTAATAATCCTGATCCGTCTTTCCCAAGGAACCAGCTCATAATATCCGTACTCTTTTGATTCTTTTAAACGATAAAGCTGGACGAGTTCACCCACCTTAATCATATCCCCATTAGCAGCCAACTATATCTCCATACAGTTGACTACTATTCTCCATGAATTTGGCATTAACTGCCCAAGGGCGATCCCAAAATAGCTCAGGAGCTCCATGAATAAAGGATGGACGGGGAATCTAAGCCCACAGGTAAAGGCAGCCTCATAAAAGCACACCTCACCCGGGAAGAAATGACAGGCCCTGTCCTCATCATTAGGACGACGAACACGAACCCTCTCTGGAAACTGAAACCTATCCCTAAACCTACTCACCGTCTCTGCATCCAGACCACAAACCTCTTCAAGGGCATAGAAAGCCCTAACGACCCGGGCAGAAGAAACAGCTGTATCTCCCTCCACTGGATTGTCGCTGGACGACAACCCAGTCTCGAGATCGCTGGATCTAACCTCGGACATAATGTTCTCCCTCCTCACCTAACCCTCGAACCAATCAACTAATTGCCTAATTAAAGGCAACAATTCAGTCAATACCACCCTAAGGCCACTACCCTCAAAAACAAAATCCCCAAAATCAGAGAAAGTGCCTAAAGCCCCTCCTAAACGCGCAAAAATGAAAGAAACTGAGGGACAAACAATTCTAACCTCAGAACTACCAACCATGAAAACCCAACCAAAACACAAAAAAAAAAAACCAACTGAGTCGCAGGAAAATCAAAAACAAAAAGCAGCAGAAAAAAAAAAGAAAATCAGGAATACTACTGCAAGCAAAAAGAAGGAAAGAGAAACGGGAGGGAAAGAGAAGCATACCTTAGACAATGGCGGAGTGAGAAAGCTTTGCTTGACCAATGTATCGACTCAAAGAAAAGTGGCAGGAGAAAACTAGAAGAAGAGTAATGGCTGAAAAGTAAAGGAGAAAAATGAGAACAGAAGGAAGTTAAAAAGAAAAGCTCGAAAAACGAAAAGGTCGGTGGGAAACCCAATAGTCTCATCACCTTGGGCATTAATTGCACCAATCAGCGTGCGCCACGTAGGCCACAATCTGTGAAACGCCGCCGCTTCGCACTTAATACGGAACAGAACCTCAAGAGTCACTTACAACCTGTAACCCTTCATATTCTATGATCGTCATTAAAACGACGAACACAGAATCGGGGGGCAGATGACGAGGTAACCAATTACTGACGAAACTGTCAAGCCTGTCCTATGAGGACAAGGCCTTCGATACGAACGAGAACATCCTCAGGACGGACAACGTAGAAGGCAGCGATATTGACGAGGACACCCAGTCCATTTAATGCAGTCAACTAAACGGTTACACTTCCAACTGTACGAACCGTTTGGAGACATTGATGCCTCATTACACAGCCCCAAAACGTTACCCAATGGAGTATTAAGACCTCCATAACTCCTCCAACGGCTAGGGACAATGAGAACATATATAAAACCCGTACACCTCCTCGAAGCAAAAGAGAGACAAGTAAGAAAGGAGATTGTTTATTTGCTTTTCTGTTCATTTTATATTGTTTTTCTTAAAAAGAGAGTTTCATATTCTAACTTTGGCATCGGAGGCGTTGTGGCAGGCACCACACCGGTGACCATCTCTATAGGCCGAAGAATCATCTCCGTCCGATGAACATCACTGACGAGTTCACACTTATCAACACATTTTTTTTACAGAAAGGTTTTTGCCTAGCAATTGCTTTTGATTATTAGTATTTTTTATCCTTAGACTAAAATACTAGAGTCTTTTGGCTAAAAATTGCAAAAAATGGAGTTTATTGGTATTATAGATATTGTTCAAAGTTATTTGGCAAAATGAGGAGAGAGATTGAATTTCAGCAACGGTGTTGCCGAAATTGCAAGAAAAAGTACAACGTGTCACGGGAGAGAGAAAATTAAATTTCGGTTCTTGTCTTGCCCGTATTGCCCAAAATGGAAACCAATTGTGGCAATGGCATTGCCGAAAATGGGAGAAAAAAAAAAAGATGCTACGTTCACAACTTTTTTCACAACAAATTATAGGTGGTTAGTTGTTATTGATTCAAATTTGACTCTAACACTAAGATTACTTTTTTGCCCCAATCAGCAACAACCTGTCACTTAAGATTTGTTATAAAAATGTTGTGGACGTATCATTTCTAAAAAAAAAAAATTGTGGTGCCAAAAGAGAAGGGAAAAAAAAAAGTGGCAAATTGTTTTGTGGCAATGGCATTGCTAAAATAGAGGGGGGGAAAAAAACAATTTGCCACTTTTTTTTCCTTCTATTTCAGCACCACAATTTTTTTTTTAAAATAATACGTCTACAACATTTTCACAATATTTTTACAACAAATCTTAAATGGTAGGTCACTAATTGTTATTATTGGGGGCAAAAAAATAATCTTAGTGTTAGGTTCAAATTTGAATCAATAACAACTAACCATCTGTAATTTGTAGTGAAAAATATGGTGGACGTAACATCTTTTTTATTTCCCCTTCATTTTCGGCAATGTCATTGTCACAATTGGTTTCCATTTCGGGCAGGACAAAAATTTCGGTAATCTCATTACCGAAATTCAATTTTCTCTCTCCCCTGACACATTGTACTTTTTCTTGCAATTTTGCCAACACTGTTTCCGAAATTCAGTCTTTCTCCTCATATTGCCAAATAACTTTGAATATTACCTGTAACAACAATAAACTCCCTTTTTACAAATTTTAGCCAAAAGACTCAAAATACCAGTTAATTTTTTGTGTAAACGGAGTTATATATGAGTAATAATAGTCAAATATGAATGAAAAAATTATTCAATACTTGAAAAGTAATATTTATTCCTCTCATATAAATATATATATATATATATATATTGAGAAGAATTTCATCCCCTCATATGAATAGTAAATTGTACCATGAATTTAATTGATAGACCTCATTATTAAATTAGAGAAAAACAGAAGTAATGAATAATTATCCCATATGAAAATGTAGCCCAGCTAGATAAAGAGGTCCAATGGACATGTACTTTTGTTATATATTAAAGACATGTTTAACTATGTTTAGAGCTTGAATATTTGTCACTTGAATAAATCCATCATTTTGAGGAATGGAAGAGAGCAGGTTGGTTAAATCTGGGACAGGGAGACTTGGTACCAGGTAGGTATAGGTATGTGTTAATTGGATAACAAACCTGTAGACATTTCCTTAAAATAATTCTTTTGCAAGCATCATATATTATTACTCGTGTTAAATGATCAATTCAAAATTATGAATAGAATTATTAAGTTATATAGAGTCTATGAATAAAGAAAAATACTACGTCCACAACATTTTCACAACAAATCATATGTGATTAGTTGTTATTGATTCAAATTTGAACTTAACACTAAAATTATTTTTTTGCCCCAACAATAACTTGTCACTTAAAATTTGTTGTAAAAATGTTGTGAAAATATTGTGAACATATAATTTCTCCTGAATAAAACCATTCAAATTATTGAACAACAAACCCCACCTTAACAGCTGCATACAATAAGAGCCCGTTTAGATTGAAGGGGAGTGAATGAGAGTAAAGTAGAGTTAGTTGAAATTAGACTAATTTTAGGCTAAATTTACTCTACTTCATTCTTTCCCCTCGATCCAAACGGACCATAAATTACTACACAGCATTCTCTAAACAAATCACGTGTCCTTGGTCATGTGTCTCTCACGTGACAAGCTTCACATTTTCTCAAATAAAGACTCCAGAGGAAACAAAACAGTATATTCCCTGAAATTGAACAACCAAGAAACATGCAGCAAAAGGTCATCGTCGGATGAGTTTGCAGTTTCTATGTAAGCCAACACCATCTAAAATAACCATAACTAGATAAACAAAGCAAGAAATATCTTGCACATGACCTTTGATTGTTTTTCAAATTAAGGAGTAAAATTTCCATTCAAACATGGAAGGAAAAAACAATCGCCAAGAGCTTCACAGCACGTTGGCACATCTGGCCCTCTCCATACAGGAGCCAGGAGGGCTCAGTACAATTTCATGGGGTCATGTTACACTACTCAATGTAGCCAAAAAAGAAACAAAAGATAAACAAACCTACGCTACACCTCAAACATATAGCTACAAAGTAAAGTTGGAACCAGAACCAAGCAATGAACAGCAAGCACAGTTGCAGCAGAAAACACAACACATGACAGAGGCAAAATCATCCCAGATGCCCAACACATTAAAGGAACCAACCTTTTTGATAATTGAAAAAGATAAAGGTGTCCATCTTGCATGGAGGACGCAGTAAAGGAGGGAATTCTTCCCCGTCTTACAAGAGAGCTTGACATAATTTTTAACCAATCAATACACTCTTGTGAGGGTCCTACCATTATGAACCTGAACACTTCTACATGACCATGATTTACTCCTTGTTATGCAATAAGCACATGATTATTGCACTTTGTGATCATTTTTTCACGATTTCAAACATCCCATACACCTTTAAAACACACACACACACACTTACAAACAATAGGATTTGAATTTATGGTATCCAATCCATGAAGATTGCCTTTTATCATTAAGCCAAGATACCAATTGGTTTTTAGTTTAGGATCGAACCCCACCATTCTATGCACGTATTAAAGAAAAGAACAAGAGGTATCACATTTTACATAAATTGCCCTATAAAGTATGTTGAATTAAAGGTCTGCTGAAGATTTGCTTATTTCTAGTAGCTAAAAGCTAGTTTATTACCAAAAAGAGAAAAGTTAGATTGTTTGCAAAAATAGTTGAAACAAAAAGCCAATAAGCAATTGCCAAATGCACACCACATATTCAAGCATGATTATCATAAAAGAATAAAAGAATAAATTTTATTGAAGATGACAAGCTTTGAGCACCAAACTCCAAGGACATCAAAGTCCTGCACATCTCATATGATCCCTGTATTTTGTGCTGATAGATCAGTGTCATGGAATGACTCCAGATAAGAACTTCAATAAACTGGTAGTAAGGTAACTGTAGATAATCACGCTCTGTATGGGTAAAGGCGGGGTGAAGAGTTCAAATGATTAAATAGAATATGTATAAGGTGCTCCAAATTTCCTTCTCACATTATGTAATTCTGAATAAGTGGAACTTCACCATTTCCTGTAACATCAAAGGACCTGTCACTACAGATCACACTGCCAAACCCCATGAAAATTGAAGACATGTCAATATTGGAGTTGCTGAAGTTATGACACTTCAATCCTCGACTTCTTTTCACCTCCAACAAATGAACACTTTTAAGTTGTAACCCATACATTAATATGTGTATTGTCACCCTCCAAACAAAACAAGTGGTCTTCGCCAGATCGAGCATGGGTAGACCCTATATCTGCAGTGCTAGGGCAAAGGGTGAAAGAGGTGAATTTATGACTCTCAATAGTAGATGGGTAAAGAGTGTTTTTGTTCCTCAGGGGGTCAACCTAGTATCCTATAAAGCCACAAAACATTGAGAGAAGCACTACCTCAAAGCTAGATTTAAACCCAGACTTCGTGTTGTCAATATTCCCGCGTTAAACATAACCTGTTTTTGCTTTCCTAGAGGCAGAAAAGCAGAATATTATTCCCTGATAAACATGTTTATTTTGATTAGAAGAAAACAAAACTTAGATACACACTTCATAAACTAACCAGACAACTTGCCCATTTTCTGACCCACTTTGAGTACGGCAAGCCCAATTTTCAGGGCTACCAGACCTGGCCCTAAAAGCATAAATAAAAATCATTAGAGAGAGAGAGAGAGAGAGAGGAAAAAGAAAAAAGATTCTGACTACAAAATAACACCAGGAACAGATATATAAGAAAATGCTCTAAATCTGTTGATCAATGACCTCCAGACGCTCAGGAAGTACCTACATATTGCAGTGACATCTAGGATCACAGAAACAATCACAACCAGTTACCTAAAATAGATGTGGACTTGTAACCACAGCCCAAATTACACTCTGATACAAGACTAGCAGAACCCACCGCACAACAAGTGTGCCGAGGTCCTACAGTAAGTTGATATTGACCAAAGCCTACATTATATTATACATCTTCCTGGAAATTTACACAAAGGATAGTGTCAATAAGCCCTAAAATATTAACCTTGTCATTGTTATTTAGTTTTCCAAAATCTACAACTCATCAAGTCAAGCTCGATTATCAAAGGAACACGGGGCTTATGCCTCTAACCATTGAACAGTCACCTTATTGAACAAGTAAAACCTCAAATGAGAGAGACTGAAAAAATGAATGACAGATACCTGCAAGCCAATTTCACAGCTCCTTTGTCCTCAAATGACAAAAGACTGCCTTTTATATTATTTCTAATTATATTTTAAGCACTAGGATTATTTACATAAATGCATTTAAATTTACAGATGCTCTTCAAAAAACCCTGCCACTCTAGGAATGGGTGTTCCTATGTGATTTATGTAGCTGCTTGACAACCTACTATAAGATCAGTGCAGCTGAAAACTAACAAATTGGCACTGATAGCCAAACCTCAAATAACACTCAAAATTGCAAAAGGCCAACCAAAACACAAAGACCTCACCAACTTCCAAATGCAGTGCTCTAAAATCTTAGATCATGAATTAAGCACCAAACACTCCAGAGGAGTTCCAACTTTCTCTAAATAACAGAATCAAATTGAAACTACCACATCCTAGGGGGATTACTATTTACTCCAAACAAACTGATGCTTACTTATGATTCCAAGATTTCACACCTAGTTAAAAAAAGCTTATTCTATACAAATTCAAAACAAGCTCTGAAAGCTTTAACTATCACCTTGAAAGCAAGCCTCAATTGACAACTCCCAAATTATTTACATTACAATCCTAGTATCAAGCAAAGACTAAATGAATACCAACAACCTGATCAAACTTTTCACTCAAAATGCATAACGATTGAGCAACATTATGAAGCCTGACGATGGGTAATATCATTCACTTGGGCTAATTATCTGGTAACAGATACTAGGCCATTGATAAGATCAAGAAGAAATAATAAGAAAGAAGCCCAATTCTAATGTAAAAATTATAGAGTATCCTATTGAAAACTGTTTAGCATTTGGAAAGCAAATGGTTAAACAGCACCTTAAGACTCCAACAATCAGACCAAATGCGTACCACAAATAACATAGATTCTGGATTGGCAACTCAAACTTAAGCCAATACACTTAAATTAATGCAGAAATTTGAACTAAACACTAACCCCATTACAGCCCATACTTGAACAATGAAATTTTCAACATAAAGGAAACTTAGAAGCATAAAATTTTCAAAGATGATCAACATTACCCAGTACCAGCACAGTTAAAAGATTAAAAAAAAACTACAATTCAACATACCACATTTAATCTACTATCTTAATTTGACACTACAATCATGGCCCAATGGTTCAATTTAAAAAGAACACCAATTTGGAAGTCTCAAGTAAGCATTAGAACAAACACCTGAAGAGCAACCTAGAACGAACTAGATTTAAAAAGTAAATTACCAATGCCAAAGCCAAAGTGAGCTATTTATATATATCATATCATATCATATCACTCCCTCTCCTCCCTTTCTCGATTCCACTGCTCAATTCTAGCTCGGCGCTCCTCGCTTCCGTCCCTAACAGGACTCCTGCTCCGCTTAGGACTCCCATACCTTCTCTTAGACCCATCTCTTTCATGCCTATCATACCTGTCCTTGCTGGATCGCCCGTTTCCGCGATAATCACGGTCCCGAGAATCCCTCTCACGCCTATCGTGATCCCTCCGGTGCCGCAGCGGGCTCGAACTCCGGCTCCGGCTCCGGCTAACCCTATACCCACGGTACCTCCCAAACAGCTTCCTCCTCAATTCTCTCCCAATCAGCTTCACGTGCATGAAATTGCAGTACCCACCTCGGTTACAGTTATTCTCCTCGAATTGTCGACACGTGGCTTCGCGAAAATCGGTCACCGGCGAGAAATCGGCGATAATGGGTCGACCCGAGTAGAACCGGCCCTGTAAGGCCTGTAAAGCCGAGGCGGCTTGGTCTTCTTCCTTGAACTGAACGTACACGTTGCCGATCATGTGGTCGGCGAGGTTGTCGCAAACGTTGAGGCTCTCGATCTCGCCGAACTTGCTGAGTTCCTCGAAGATGTCCTCGTAGAAATCCTCGAAGTGCTCTTGGATCTTGCGCGGGTCGATGGTTTGACCCTGGGCGTCCACGCCCGGCGTGATCATGTCGGGTCGTTGGTACATGTTCGACAAAAGCAAGGTCGGGGAGATCGTCGGTCGGTTGTGGAGGCGAGAGCAACGATCGCCGTGGCGACACGCGCCGATCTTGAAGTAGAATGGGCAATTCACGCGGTCCTTCTCGGTGCCGAAGATCGAAGCCAAGTGCTCCGCCATGTTAAAGTCGTTGATTAATTTTAGGGTTTGAGAAATGGGGAAAAAAAAATTGAATAAAACCCTTATTTAGAAGAGGGGGAAATTGAAAATGAAAATGAAAACCCGGGGTGTGAGGAAATTTTAAAAAATAAAAAATAATAATAATATTTGGGTTTTTGGATTTGAGGAAGGCTCTACTGTTCTAGGCTATATTTAAGGCTACGTAAGAAAATGAACTTCAATTGCTGGTTTTTGATTTATCCATCGATTAGGACTCGAAGGTGGAACTTTTTTGCTCACCATTCGCTTTAATTGGGTATATTTATAAATGACAATCACGAATCAGAAGTTGTAAGAAGCGTGGGTAGCATCATAGGCGTTAATTGCGTTGACTTTTCTGAGTTCTTTGAACAATAACAATCTTGTGGGTTTTTTTTTTTTTTTTTTTTTTTAACGAGAAATTTTAATAAGCACGGAAGGTTGTAGTGGATCTTATTTAATTAAAAAATTGAATAATAAAAAAAAAAAAAAAAACTGCAAAAAGAAAGTAAAAAAAGTTGCTGTAACACAGCCCTTTTTTATTACCCAAGTTCTATACTTGGGCTTGGGTCAATTCAGCCTAGTTCGTTTGATGATCCAAATAAGCCCAAGGCTAAACTTATTTGGTTGGGTTTTCAACATTTTGTGAGCATCTGTACAATTTGATCTGATTGTTTAGGTCTAAATTGTCTCTTTTTTTTTTTTTTCTTTTTTAAATGATAAAAAAAATGTCTTACACATGTGGTCACAGGCCATGCCCACTTAAACCCGAATTTAACATGGTGTGGGGCACCGCTAGATACGTTAAGGCTATTTATGACAGTACAACATTTTTTGTTGAAGCATGTGACTTGAGTGACTTGAGCCAGCATACCCCTGCAAGCATCACATAATATCAGTCTGAGGCTCCTACAAATGCACTATGCCAACCTCTAAATTGTCTCTTTTGGTTCATTGAAGTGAAGTTGCTTTACTTTGTATGAGTTTATAGTTCTATATTTAGAGTGACAATGTAAACAATATCCTAGAGAGTAGAGAGTAACGGCTACCCTATTGCATACTTGTCTTAAAAATACATTGTCATAATCACTTTACCCTCAATAGAACTAGAGTGACAGATCAAAAAAAAAAAAAAAAAAAAGAACTAGAGTGAGGATCTCACATGCTGGCGCTAATTGAAAAATGATTTACAAAATACTTATGTTGCAGTATAAGCTTGATAAAAAAAAGTAAAAAAGAAATCATAAAAAAAAGGCTGATTTTGTGTGTATCCGTTGAGTTACAATGGTCTTAAAGCACTGCTTGAACATCTGGATTATATGTTTATGGTTTACCATATAGTACAATTGGAACCTGATTATTCGTAAATGTTATAAGCACCTGATTCATATTCGTTTTGATAATTATTGTGACACATTTATCACCTTTTTGGGTTCCTTCTTCCTTTGTGAAGAAGTATTGTTAGCATGCCCATCTAAAGCAGTCACTCGAGTGATCTCACCTCTAACACTATGATAGCGAGTAAAGAAAAAAATATGTCATTTGGCACTTTGATAGCAAGCAAAGTAAATATCAGACTCCTTCGTTACTTTAAATTAGGCAAATGTCATTTGGCACTTTGATAACAAGCAAAGTATCAGATCCCTTCAATATTTTAGATTAGATGAATATGAGACACATTTATGTATATATGTCGGCTTAATTTATGCTAAGATGTCTTTGATATTTATGTTGCCGAAAGCCTACAATCCTCTTTGAAAAATGTACTCAATTGTAGCATGTTGTCTGTGGCCATGAATGATACAGCCTAACAAGACATAGTTGGGATAGCGATTCAACCAAAGCTAAATAACATGAACTAAATGTGTTGGGGCATATTTGGATGGGTTTGAGGGACATGATATGCTAATCCTTAACAAGGCCTAGTGGTAGTGCTCCTAAATTTTTCTAGCAAGCATGCTCGACAGTAGCATGACCTAATGAGTAACGGCTACCCTATTGCATACTTGTCTTAAAAATACATTGTCATAATCACTTTACCCTCAATAGAACTAGAGTGACAGATCAAAAAAAAAAAAAAAAAAAAAGAACTAGAGTGAGGATCTCACATGCTGGCGCTAATTGAAAAATGATTTACAAAATACTTATGTTGCAGTATAAGCTTGATAAAAAAAAGTAAAAAAGAAATCATAAAAAAAAGGCTGATTTTGTGTGTATCCGTTGAGTTACAATGGTCTTAAAGCACTGCTTGAACATCTGGATTATATGTTTATGGTTTACCATATAGTACAATTGGAACCTGATTATTCGTAAATGTTATAAGCACCTGATTCATATTCGTTTTGATAATTATTGTGACACATTTTTCACCTTTTTGGGTTCCTTCTTCCTTTGTGAAGAAGTATTGTTAGCATGCCCATCTAAAGCAGTCACTCGAGTGATCTCACCTCTAACACTATGATAGCGAGTAAAGAAAAAAATATGTCATTTGGCACTTTGATAGCAAGCAAAGTAAATATCAGACTCCTTCGTTACTTTAAATTAGGCAAATGTCATTTGGCACTTTGATAACAAGCAAAGTATCAGATCCCTTCAATATTTTAGATTAGATGAATATGAGACACATTTATGTATATATGTCGGCTTAATTTATGCTAAGATGTCTTTGATATTTATGTTGCCGAAAGCCTACAATCCTCTTTGAAAAATGTACTCAATTGTAGCATGTTGTCTGTGGCCATGAATGATACAGCCTAACAAGACATAGTTGGGATAGCGATTCAACCAAAGCTAAATAACATGAACTAAATGTGTTGGGGCATATTTGGATGGGTTTGAGGGACATGATATGCTAATCCTTAACAAGGCCTAGTGGTAGTGCTCCTAAATTTTTCTAGCAAGCATGCTCGACAGTAGCATGACCTAATTTATTTACCCATTCAAACAAATTTGGAAGTAGCATTATTTTCTCGTGCCCAGTGTTCAAATGGAAGATTTCTAAAAATGTCGGACAAGACTTCCAATAACTACCTAGGTCAAAATCCAATAAGGGCAGTATAACTAACTTGTGAATGAATAGAGGAAGAGGTTGCAGGACAGCAGGAGCAATCCAAATTTATATTTCAAATTGAATCATTCAAGAAAGAATGTGAATTGAGCAAAAACAGCGTGCTTGCTCAACAATGCAACAGTGTTTAAGAGGGGAAAAAAAAGAAAAAGAAAACTAATCAATCCAAATTTATAGTTCAAATTGAATGAAAGAAATGGATAAGAATAGATCAGGCTTTGGAGATAAAAGCTGACCCCTCACACATGAAATCATACAACACTGCAAGAAGCAAAACCACAAATGATTGAAAATCATCTCGGAAGGCTGTTTGGAGGGAAATTACGTAATGGATTCTCCCTCAGTAGCTCCGTTTCCCTGCACAATTAAAATAGTAAAAGGCTGATATAAGTATCACACTATCACTTAAGAGATTGCCAGGATACTGAAATAGACAGCAACATATATTCTCTAGTAGATTGCTTACTTTTTAAGGTCTTGGCCATCCCCATGCCTAAGTTGCAACATCGAAGACTTATCACCACCCTCATTATTCCTCTTATGAATTCTGAAAACAATAATAAGAAGAACAACACATTATCAGAACAGAATTTGAAGAATGAGAAAAAGATCTAGAATGCATTGACACTTTGATTACATGTCAAATGAAAAACCATTAACTAATACAGTAACACTCCACTTGATTCTACTGAAACAAACGGCGTTGGTGTTGGTGTTCATTTTTAAAATGTCCCTTAAAAACATTTCAAATTTCAACACACATCAGCATAACAGCTGCATATTATTACAAATGATGTTTAAAATCAAATGACTTCAAATTCTGTGTTCACATCTTTTATTCTTTGGACAAACCAAAACAACTAAGATTGTAATAAACATATTTAGTAGAGTGCAATGCAGGATATAATTGGGTGACAATGCTAATATATCTAATAATGGTTGCTTTTAATAAAATTTAAAATGATACTCACTCTTCACATTCTTCATCGACAAAAACCTCAATACTACTGGCAGTTATTCCTCCTGTTATAGACCCAGGCTTCTGAGGAACCTAAAAGAAGCAGAATTAGAGTTACTTAGATGCTATAAGAATGATGCAAGGAAGAAAAAGTCTAAGGTTTGAAGGGAAGAGTGGGAAGAAGGTGAATGGTAAACCTTGTATGTTGTCCACTTGGAAGGGATTGCATTATTTTCTTTATTTCTCTCTGCTCGAGCTCCAAGAGTGCGCCAAGAATTCAAGTCTGTCTTTGATGTATCTGGCTGACGATCCACATTGCTTATATCTTTGAAAATAGTGAGCGGAGTTGCATGAGCCCTATAAAATGGAACCAGAGCAAAAAATTTAGAATGGAAAAATGAAAATGTATAGTTTACACTTGCTACCATCAATCATATCTAGAAAGTCTTATTGACATATTGAATGAAATCATCCGATCCAACTTTAAGGAGGAGAAACATCAATGGACTAGTCTATATTAATGGCATCAAACATGCACATGATAACTCTGCATATGGAAGAAAGACAAACAAAATGAATACCTAAAAGAACTTAAGTCTGAAACTTGCATTGATCGAAACTTCCCCTTTTCAAAGCTGGAAGGTGAGCTTCAACCCAAGTAAAGGGTAAGTTTAATGCATTTTGTTTCACTAAAAACATGTGAGCTGCCAACCAATTAATATGAGAATCAAAACTCTAAGACAAAATTGTGCTTTACTCCAGTTTGGAAATGTAATCATGTTGGAAGGGGCGTTTTGGAAAGAGAAGCAATGGGGAGATATGGAAAACTATTACTTTGGAAAGAAAGGAAAGCTCATTGTCTTGAGGGGAAGGAGCAAAATTTGGTGAGTAGAAGTTCTTCTTTTTGAATATTCTAGATGATTGGACTTCGACTTCTCATATTTTTTCTACTATGAACTTTCTAGCATTCCCAGATACTTCGAGCTGTTGTTAATTGTTTTTGTACTTCTATTTTCTTCCTTTTCACTTATTTTGTTTGGGGTTTCCTTTGTAAACTCCCAGTGTACGGCTGCGTCCCTATTACTTATCAACAAATAAATAAGGCTCTAAACAGACCAAAACAATGAATTTTGACTACCAGAAGTAATAACATCACAACAAACTTTGAATGAAAGGCCCAGTTCTGCAATGGTTTGGGGATCCTATTACCTATAGCAACTTTCATCATTAAATTTTTAGAAAGCTTTGAGGTTTCTGTCTAGAAAAATTAAGTAAATAAATAACTCCATATTGCTCACCTATCTGGCCTAACATTTTTCTTGACAAGATCAGAGTTCTCAGTGGTCTGCATTCCTGAAACATTAGAGAGAGTTTTAAAAAGCATATATTTTTTATAAGTAGAATGCAGAAATTCAAGAAGGCAAATCAGAGCAATGGATCTTACGATTTTCTCCTCTGGAGAGGACTGTTCCAAAACTCCGTCCTGGTAACCGCTTCTCCACTGTATCTTCCTAAAAATGAGGATAAATGGAACAATTAATGGTTTATTAAAAAAATAAAAGTGATATTAAAGTTCTTAACGAAAAGTTGCAAGCATACATCTGTTGGTTTTGGTCTTCTCATTGAGCGAGCAAAATACTTCCTATAAGAATCCTTCAATTTTTCGAGTGGTTGAGCATTCCTATATAATGGAAAAATTAATCAGAGATGTATTTCTGCAATGCATGAATAAAGAAGAGAGAGAGAGAGAGAATAAAAAACTGAACTAAGGCTCAAAGAAAGAAATTGAGAAATTAGAATCAGCATAAAATTATGGTTAGAACATATGTAAATAACTTATAAGTGACAAATAAGGCTACTCAGTGTGCACATACTACAGATTCCATTTGTATTATAGGTTAATACATATGTGTAGAACAATCTCCAAGAATCTCATTACCAATGTGATGCATTTAAAACACAAACTCTAAAAAAATGAGGTACTAAAACAAACATGAGAGAGAGGAAGAGCACATTTTTTCTCAAAATTAGATCTTGTAGCAGGATGCAGATTGCAGGCAATATTACAAACCACACTCCCAATAATGTAAACATTGTTTTGACCCTTAGTGAAGGCCTTACGTTTAATAAAGCCTTAACCAAATAACAACTAGAAACTTAACACCACACTACAATATTTCAAAGACCAATGAAACAACACTACAAACTGTGCAAACATTAAAAACTAACTCTGAAAAGAACACGCATTAAGAGATCTCAATGAGCAAAATCTTTTAATTCATTCCAAGGTCAAAGAGTTCTCATCAACCAAAGCTTACAGGTTACAGTTACAGCCACGTTTTTCTTGTTCTTCGAATACTTCTTTTTCAATTAAAAACATAAATTACATTTCACATATGAATACCATTTTCCAGTTACATTTACTGATCGAATACAACAAAAAACAGCAGAATATATAATAGAACATTACAACAAATCTTACCTAGATATGCCAAGATTATAAATTTCATTGGCAAGTTTCATCTTATTCTTGGATTCTAAGTGTGAAGCATAGGATATATAGTACACAGCATGAGTCTTCCCAATTTCATTTGCCTCTAGAAAACTGTATATGATTTCTGCATCACCACAATTTTCAGCCTGCAATAGCATTTCATTTTCAAACATCAATCCAAATAGGCAACAGTCGTGATGACGCATGCACCATATTAAAAGAGAACAATTAAAACAAAATTTTAGAAAGTAAAAAAAAAAAAACCCACATATTCCAACCACACTTTCAGGTAGCGTAAATCATCCTTATAGCGGTCTGAATGCCAAAAAGTGCGCACACATTGTTCATATATCACAACCAGTCCAGAGTAGTCTCCTCCCATTGGAAATGCTTCTTGAACCCACTTAATACACCTTGCAAAAGAAGCAAAGATACCATTAATCAGTTTGGGCATGTGTGACAACATTTGAAAAGCTGCTTGCTCGAATAAATTCTTTAAAAAAAAAGAAGCGAATATAGTGCAACTTTAGCAATAAAAACCCACAAGTTCAGGAGGAAAAAAGTCATGGATAACTTGTACAGAAAACAAGAACCCAGTATCATGCATGAATATCAATATGAAAATGGCAAAACTTAAGTACAGTTTCTTAGTTGTTGTAACTTACGTTCCTCAATTAAATTTAACCATGTTTATCAATGAAGGCATTAAATCTAGTTGAGAGTACTCACTCGAGCCATGGGTGTAGAGGATCATCTCCTTGATACTCATCAATAGCCTCAATCAACCTCCTAAAACCCCACATGAAGAAAATCAATCACAAAAATTGATCAAAGAATATTTCAAAGAAAAATAGTCCAAGATTGAAAGAAAGAAAGAAAATAAAACCTTCGGTTCTCAAGCAGAGATTTCTTGAGTTGATTGTCGTTGTGGGATTTGAGAGCTTCGTTTAAGAGATGAACCTTTCTGCCTCTCTTCAAGGGCCTCACGTTTTCTTTGAAAAGTTCCCACTCGTTCCCAGTCTTTCTCTTTGAGAGAAGAAACTCCGTCTCTGGATCCAACCTCTCGATCTGAATCTGACCCTCCTCCATCGCTGCCTGCTACTATTACTTACTCTTTCTTCTTCTTCTTCTTCTTCTTCTTCTTCTTCTCGATGAAGATTCAAATTTTGAAACACAGATTGGTTTTGGGTTATCGCTAACTAACCGTTAGAAAGGGGTT
Organism: Quercus suber; assembly: GCF_002906115.3. NCBI lineage: Eukaryota > Viridiplantae > Streptophyta > Magnoliopsida > Fagales > Fagaceae > Quercus > Quercus suber. Next base: position 671,233 of record NW_027069541.1, read on the forward strand.
TTTATAGAAATTGGAATTTGTGCGCTCTGCTGGCCCTACCTTCTATGAAATTTGAACTTTGAACCTGCACTAGCCGTTGGGCCCAATTCATTACGAGTTTACTCAACCATTCAGCCCAAGAAGGAAAAAAAGATCTTTGAGCCTAAACAAATTCAATCGAAGCTATGGTCCAGATTCTAATTTGTTAGTTTGTACCCTTGCAGGCTTTACCCACTGTACCCATATCGTGGGCTTTGGCCCATTGAAACTGTCCTATTTTGATTTTAGCTTTCTTGAAATAATCTAGTTGCGGCACCAAGCTTGTTCTGGATAAATCACATGATTGACTATAATGGACATTCCTTCAAGACACGCTTCAGGTTTAAGATTTTCAATAGTTGAACTTATTATGCCTTGTGTAATGACCTCAACTATTTCCGTTTCTTCCAATAGGACAACAAGGAGTCTATCTCTCCTCTCATTCTCTCTCATTTCTATTTGAATGAATGACATGTGGCATACTAACCATCCAAATGGGTTGTCTTTGACCATAAAGAACCAAAATGCCAATCCAAACACTATATTTCTAAGAACTTAATCAAATCCCCAGCAATCCTAATCTAAACCTGAGTTTTAATTATATTGTTGATATAACATCAATCATAATTATTGTTATACCAATTTGTTAACATTTAATAAAAGTAGTAGCATCTTTAGCATTTTATCAAACCTATTAATTTGTTTGAGTTATAAATTAAATACTATTATGGGGGTCAAAAACACTGGTTAGGAGATCTTGATCAACACAACCAATTTCTAGATAAATTGGGTAAAATTATACAGTGGGAATATTAGGCAGATGATTGAATACAAAGATGGTTGAAAATAAACACTTTGATTAGGAAAATCTATTTCCTGAGGTATGGTGTATGAATCAAAGACAAATACAAGTTCTTGTTCCCTCTTCTTCTCTCTCTTACTATTCTTTTATAATTTTTTGGACCCCCTATCTTGTTGGCTATTTTCTCCTTTATCCTCTCCTCATGCCTCCTTTACAGCTGCATTTCTTAGCTAGATCAAAGGGGGCACTTGTTCCATTAGACACCCTTCCCATCATTTCTTGCTTATGAAGGGAGACTTTTAGGGGGTATCTCTACTGTTCAGACTAGTCATTCATCATTTAATGAGGCTGACATTGGGTAGGAATACTTAATTAATGCGGAGATGATTGTTACATTGGGCTCTGCATCGTCTCCTTCATGCTCCTTGGGAATGGGGACCGAAGTTGCATCCTCGATAAATCTATTGATATCCTCTTGGTTAGGCTTTTCTCGGATTACCTTAGTTGTCGGTCTAGTTCGGTTATCACCTCTCAGGCTTAAGCTTCTCGATGGTGGGATTTGGGCCTAGTTCTTATTTCGAGGGTGTCTCTTTGACCTTTCTTCATCGGCCCGAGTTCACAGGATGGCTACTTTCCAACCCCATAACTATAATTTAGGGATATTTTTCAAATTAAACCTAATAATTTTATACATAACAAATTAAATACTGAATTTTAAATTTGTTTCAACTCAAGAAGCTTTGTGGTTTAGCGGCAGAAAGATAGAAGAGAGGATTTAATTTGAAACAATTTAAAAATTCAAAAGTTAATTTACAATTTATAGTTTTTTTTTTTTTTTGGATGAACCACAATTTATAGTTTATGAAAATATAGAACCTCCCTAAAATTAAATTAGGATTTATTTATTATAATAATTTTTTATAAGAAAGAAAAGGAAACAAACAAGGGTGAAAATGGCCAAATACCACCCTTTTATAAAATTTGTAGCAAAAAAACACTGTTTTGGAACTAAATGGGGATTTACCACTTTTTCTAGTACTCGAGTTCTCTATTTTCTATTCCACCGTGGCACTGGCTGACATGGCATTTAGGGATTAAAAAATACCACTTTATACTCGAGTTTCTTGGGCTCGAGTATTGTATAGTGTGGTACCCGAGTCCATTAAACTCGGGTATCAATCTGTATTGGCCCCAATTTCTTGAGTGCAAAATCATGCCCATTGATACCCGAGTCCAGGAAACTCGAGTACTATGTTAGCGATGCCCGAGTCCATTAAACTCGGGTATCAATCTATATTGGCCCCAGGATTGCAAAATCATGCCCATTGATACTCGAGTCCATGAAACTCGAGTATTGTGTTAGCAGTACCTGAGTGCATTAAACTTGAGTATCAATCTGTATGTGGCCCCAATTTCTGGATTGTAAAAATCATGCACTTAAAATCTTTACGTCCAAATTACATCCATTTGCATGAAGTTCTCGCTTATTGCTGTACTCTTAAAATCTTTACATCCATTTGATTTTTTAGTGAACATTTTTTTTTTTGATAAGTTGATTTTGGTGAATGAAACCAGAACTTCATGCAAATGGGTTGAATCTGCTGAATGGACAAGAATCACAAGACATTGCCAAAACCCATGAAACAATGCACAAGGTTTCCTCCATAACTAAAGATGGCTTATATTGAAACAATCAAAGTGACCACCATTTTAACAATTGTAGATTTGCAACAAACAATTTCAAAGTTGGTACAACTAACTTCAAATTAATACTAAAAGATATAAAAATCATTTGTAGCAAAATCTTAATTCATCGATTGAACTTGGCAAGATACAATTATTTGTGAACAACATTATCAATTTGCAGTCAATTTTAGGGCCTTCTTAGCACCTATGCTAGACTCTTAATTCTCAATCACTACTCACTAGTGTTCTGTCTTGAAATATTTAGCAGCCATTGTCTTGAATCCAACATCCATTTTTCCTTATTTTACAAAACTTAGCTAGTATTTGATAAGTATACAACCTACCAAAATAACCTACAAAAATAATTAATACTGTCCACAGTAATATATTATGTTTTCATTTTTATTTTTCTGAAGAAGCAAATTAAATTCATAGAAAAGAAAATGGCACATAGCTACTATATGATAAGTTCACAAGAGAAACCCCTTTAAAAAAGTATACAAGGGAAACCAAAAAAAAAAAATCAGCTTCTAAAGCTTGAACTTACCAAAAGAGACCCCAAAAAGGAAAGAAAGAAAATAAAACAACTAGACTAGACATCCAAGTGAACAAAAAAGAGCATGAGACCATGCACTAGATGTTTCACTTTAAATTTTCCGCATAAAGCAGTCCACCTACTCCTTGCTATGACCTATATTGGCTTTCAGGAAAGTCTCTGGGCAAAATTTGAAATAAAAGTGCTACCAAGTAATGAAACATCATGTTTAGAAAAGTAAAAAAAAATCAAAATACAAATCAATTTGAATCATTGCAGAGGATTAATCCAGGGACATAAAAATTAAATATTAAAATAATGGACAGTTGTTATTTTGAATACTTAACTTAAAGTAGCATGTGTCATCAAGACTAGCTTACTTATTGTATAGCTACACAGCAGCTCTATCAAGAATTACCAAGAAACGTACTATTGCTATACAACTAATACACAGCAAAAGAAGCCCCTATGCATTTCTGCATTACACCTACTGCATGTATGAATGAAAAGTAAATATGTGGCAGATTTATTATAGCTACCGCAACTTCAATGATGAATTGTGAAAGCAAAATAAAGAATTGAAAGGAGATTGTTAACAGTCCATAAAGAAAATACCATAATCACTAATAAGCAACCTCACTCAAAAGCTTAGAACACTTTTTTTAACAACTAATGCATAAGTTTCTTTCCATACAAACAACAGTAAATTAAGATTTAAAAACCGATCATATCATAGCAATATTTAGAACAAGTCAGAAATCAGAACTTCTATAATCAGCATTAAAAAAAGGGAAATTTTTTTACATACTAGTATATTGATGAAAAGTATTACATCTCGTAACAATACTTTTAGAATACGAAAAAGGAAACAGTTGATGAAATCCCATCAGAACCCTATAATTGATAGATTTTGTAGGCTTGAAGGACTAGACAAAGAAAAATCTCCTAGTACAAATTTTGATGGTTGATTCTCAGAAGGTGAATGCTGAAAAAGGCCAAAGTTAATTAAGCATATGAGGACCGAGAAGTGTAAAACAAAAGGCAACAAACTATAGGTGACAGATAGAAGCACTAGTAAGAAATTTAATGAGAAAGAAAATTACTAAAAGCAAATTACCTCTCTTGGGGACTCCAAAGAAGGAAGAGCTGAGACTCGTTGGTGATAAAATGCATTGTTTAATCTTAGGTGAACCAATGAGGAACATTGCCTAATAGACAAAGAAATGAGCAGCTTTAATATCATGAGTTTTATATCCCAAACCTACCAACCACTAAGAGTATAAAATACAGTGTTTAACTTTGTGAGGACACAAAGATCCATATTCCATCATCCATCAGTGATGTGTAATATCAAAAAGGAAAATCATTTCCAGGATTTTGTCATAAGTAGTAAGCAGATTGGTAATAATTCTTTGCACTAAACAGAAGCAGAAAAACCATGCATCATTGACACAATGTTTAAATAATTAATTTCAAGTTGTTTGTACCAAAGGTGACTTCTGTTTTGGCTTATGCATATATAAGTATGAAATATACTAAACGTGAATAGATCTTGCTTTTTTGTGTAAAAGTCTTTTTGGTTCTTTGCAAAATTTAAAGAAAAAAATATGCTTAATAATTCATTGAGAAAAAAAGATATCTCAAAGACTATTATTTATTTATTTTCCTTCTAATACTCCAAATGGCAATGCTAATGACTTTTTGTATGCATCCTATAGGGAAAGTAGCTTATAGTATAAATATCATGTTTGGTCCTTAAAATTTTATCTAATTTTTCTTAAAGTTTTAAAAATACATAATTGAATGGCATATAGCATGCATTTTGATTTAATGGCATATATCATGCATTTTGTTTCAAGTTGCATTTAAAAGGATGCCACGGTTCAAACTTAGCGTACTTAGTTCGTGAGACCACCACTCGTTAGTACCTCGTTTTGCTTAGGGCATGTTATTCGGTTATGACCCTCTTGGTTACACAACCTGCATTGCACCTTCCTCCCCCCCTCCTTCCATGGTGTGGTTCTCAACCGTTTCCTGCCCTCGTCCATCTCATTCCTAATTCATGTTGAGACAGGGCGACCTTTCTCTCGGATCAATCGGGGGTTAGGGAGGATCCTTCGAGTTTCTTTAGGATCCAACCATGATAATCTATCTTTCAACGTACAGAAAATGGGAGCATAGCTTCGGAATAGTGCATCCACGCTATAGCACGGGTCAATATACTGCAATGCATCATGTCGATACCTAATACAAACTGTAATGACATGTGAACATGGTATCTTGTACAGTTTCCATTTCTGACATGTGCAAGTTCTTTGCAGCAGATTAACTCTATGTGCGTGATCCCCATGTCCAACAGTCCTTGGATTATGTGGTGTATCTACTTGATATGATTGTTGTTGCGCGCTCAATCTCATCACCCTGTGATACTCCGCCTTTGCCTTATTTCTCATGAAGATATCCAAGGCATATTTACACCATTTTTTTCCTGAATTCAACTACGCTATGCTTTTATTGCGACGATCATCGAAGTAAGCATTTAGTTTGAACCATATGTATTTCACCATTGCCGTAATAAGTAGGCTACAAGCACCTTTTAGAAGACCATTGAAACGCTCGAAGACATTTGTAGTCATTGCCCCATAATGGTAACCGTTGTCAAAAATTAGAGCCTATTTCTCTTTAGGCACATCCTTCAAATATTGATGCGCATCGTGGTTGACATTCTCAATTAAATCAAATGTGGCATTGAACTTTCGCTCTTAGGTAGCACTTGTTGCCCTCCATACTAGATTTTTTAAAGTTTCATTGTTCCATCTAGTGTTGACATTACTGCATAGATGATGAAGGCAGTGACGATGTTCAGTCATGGGAGGCTGCAAAAAGTCTCGATTAGTGTTTCTGAAGATAGCTTGTATCCTAGGGTGTTTGTTAGATATGACACACAAGTGTCTCCAGTCGATAACATACCTTCTTATACAAGCCAAGAACCAACCCTAAGTCTCTGTGCTCTCATTCTCGACAACGACGAAGGCTAGTGGATAAATCTTATTATTAGCATCTATCGTCATTGTAATCATAAATTTCCCTTTATATTTTCCATACAGGTGAGTTGCATCAATGCTAATCACAGGCCTACAGTGCTTGAATCCAACAACACATGGACAAAATGCCCAAAGTACAGACTTGAATCTATAGGTTCCCCGTTCATAATTATCGTCCACTAGTAACTTATACTTTGTACCCAGACTTGCATCCTTAAGTCTTGCCAAAAAACTCGACAACTCTGCATAAGACTCCTTAAAATCCCCATATATAGCTGCAACTGCCTTTTTTTTAGCAACTCATACCTTGTATGTGAACCATAATGATTACATTAGAAATAAATACAAGTTAAATAATTATAGTTGAAGAAAACAAATCAATACTTGTAAGGTTAAAAGATGAAGATAATATTTCTTTCTCTTTATTCCTCTTTTTCTTTCTTTTTTCAATTTCAATTTTCATAACATAAGGTATTCATGGGTTTTGGGAAAAATATCATGCTTATACTTCACAAAAGACTGATGTCTCTATATTGTATTGAAAACAAGTTAAAGAATACCTGTAGTGAGATACTTCGTGTTTAAAGTCTGCCAAAGCAACGTGGCATAAGTTCTTTATCTTATACGCAGGGTCTTCTCGTATATAGTGCTCAAGTACGTATGCTAGGAACATCGAATCAACCATCCAACCATCATGAGCATTCTGAATTTTGTCGCACGTGCGGGGGCCCTTGCATTTTGTGATCTTCCAGACGTTGTCTCCCTTGCAACATATCGCACGGACTGATCATGGATAGGAATTATCCTCGCAACTCACCATAAGCCTCTCTAAGTCTAAATGCTCAGTTTTGAAGCTAAAATTCTCTCGCATTGCAGACTAAGTCAACGCATGTCACACTGCCAATTTAGTCGCGAATTCTATCCCTTTCATTGGCTGCTCCCCAAGCATCCAACTTGATACTTCTTCTTGCATAACCGGTGATGGATTAAACATATTATCCAAAGTGTTTTTGGTGAACCATTCCGTCGTAAGATCGGGACCGGGGCATGTGTCTCTATTCTCTTCTACAACCACATCTTTGATATGATCAACATCCTCATGTTCACCCATGGTATCTTGGAACTCCTCGAAGTCATCCTTAATAACATCAATATGGGTTGCATCATCACCAAGTCCGTGATCATCTTCATTTTCGGATGTGCCCCCATGCAGCTCACCATGAGATAAATGCTCTCCTACATGCACTTCCTAGGGCCCTTCCTCCTCCTTAGTTGAGTTCACATGGGGAAATGTCTACCACGGTTCATTGCCATACCCATCTCTTGTGTTCTCTGCACACCCTTAATAAGACTGTAATGGTATTGAGTTGATGTGCTCATCTACAGTTCCATCCAAAGCAGTATGTTGTGAACCTTCTCTAGCCTCTACTATGGCGGGCTCAACAATGACATAGAGCTTCGAAACAACGAATCCTTTCACTGCCATTTGTTCAACAACTTCCCACATCATCTTCACTTTGGCGTCACCCAATAACTGTAGTAAATTGTAGAAAACTTAGGTGCCTACAACCGGTTGAGGTGCTCGATACACGATAGAAATGTTATGCCTAGACTGGTCCAACCCCATCGCCTTCAATATTCTTCGTTGCAAGTTCGTAAGGCTTATCCCACGCTTCACCTTAACACATTTTTGCTTTTGGTTTGAGCCTTGGTACAACAACCCATGCAACTTATGATAATACGTCTCTCCATCGTAGTACACAGAAAAAGTGAAAATCCATCACCAACCTGTTATTAACAATATTAAAAGTTGTCATAATCTATAAATAGTTGCATAAATTTGGCATATGATAAAAACAATTTATATTCATACTCAACCTCCTCGACTTTGTGTATGGACATATAAATAATTGAATCTTGATCATAATGTGCACTTAACCATATATATATTTTATACACATATAAAATAATAAAAGATCAATCATTTCGACTTTATTTTATTAAGCCAATTTCTTTTTTGAGTAATGAATTCATATTATTATGAGCACCCTTATTACTGTAAAAGTCAACAAAATATCATATTACCTCTATCTATCAACCCATGAGTTTTATACAATTAAGCCACACATGAACTATACTTGTCACTAATTGAGAATTCAACTAACCTTTACTAGTTCTAGCACTTGCTTATTCTGAGGGCGCTGTTGGATTGAATATTTTCAAAATATTTGCTTAATTTTATTGTGTTTACAACACTACATGTATGTGTGTAACTTACAATATAATCTTACTATGCATGCTTTCTATTTGCTATCATATGGTTAAGCTTGATTCTTTTATATTTGTGGTCTATTTTTTTTGACAAAACAGTTATATATATATATATATATATCAGCAGTTGTACATAGTTAATATTGCAAAACTCATTTCATGAAACTCATGCATAAAAATCTCATACAAACACAATCCAAAAACTAAGCATTTAACTCATGTATAAAAATCTCATATTGTAAACACAATCTAAAAACTAAGTATTTAACTATTACCTCTATGTACTGGTTACAACAGGGTTGACCCAAAGGTTAAATGGACAGCACGTTAGTGGATGGAGACATTGACACTAAGAGTCAAAGACTTGCAGATGGTGACCCATCAGTAAAGTTTCTACTTCCAGTTTCTGACTCACACATGGACTTGGAAAGAGAGAGATATTGAAAATAACCTCATGATTCCATTTTCTTAGAAATCTAAGACAAGATATGACAACAATACAACAAAAGGAGAATTTACACTGAAGATAAAATTCACAAGGGTTTCTTTTGCAAAGAAGCAGGTGTTGGAGGTGAAGAATGCATTGCTTGATGCAAGAAGGAAGCAGGAGAAGCGATCAAGCTTCTCAATTTATGAGTAAAAATATAAGGTAATGAAAGAAGCAACAATATTTGGCACCTTTAGCTTATTTCAAAATAAGAAGATTTTCTATGAGGCAAAAGTACATGGCAACACCAACTAGCACAATTAGGAATTGACATGATAATATAGACAAATGATTCTTCTTTCAGTTTATATTTTTATTTTTTTAAAGGTGATTTCATCCATTTCTTATCATTTCCATCACCTGCCATGTTTATTTTGAATGGTAAAAGGTGCCTAACAAGTGTGCATGTACTTTAATCCTGAGCATAGAGTTAATTACTTCTACACATAAGATGAGCTAATAACCCTATAAACTGAATTATGTTTGCACTGTATCTTAATAAACTTAAAAAACACTTAATCTGACATACCTTCGCAACATGAGGGGCAATGAGCCATGCAAGAGTAACAGTAAGAGCATCCACAGTAGATGTGGTATTTATGTTAAATGCTATAATATTTGACATTTGGCACACCAAACACCAAAAATGGAGCTTTATCAGATGTGCTAAATGTGTCAAACTTTTGCAATATGCTATAGTACTCTTACAATTTTGGCACGGTATGGACAAAGAATGGCATATGGTTTATTGCTTTTTTTATTCATCTTTCTCTCTCATTCCAATTAAAATATCTCTTTCATCTTCTCCTTCAGCCACAGATTCACTGCCTCTATCTCCACTCTCTCATACTCTTTCTTCTCCCCTCTTCCCTTTTGCTCTATTCTCTTCCCATTAATGAATCATGAGTCACCACCGATTTCCTTTATACCATCTCACAAATTCCATCATCACTAATCTATAAAATCTCCTTCACCGGTTTTTTTTCCCCTTTTGTTCGCTATCTCCTCTCTGTTCTATCTCATACACCGAATTGGTTTAGTTCATCTTAGAGTCACTGATTCGCTATTCAATCTCGGTATCGTCGATTCGCTGTTCAATTTTAGTTTCACCAATTCTCTGAAGGTTTCATCGATTCATTCTACATCTACTGCGTACAGGTAAGTTCTTTGTCTTCTCTGTGATTCTCTCGATATTTCGGTGTCTACTTCTATTCTCTCTATCTTCTTAGTTCATATGTGCTATGAGCTGTGTTATGTATTTGTTTCATTAATTCCAACATTTAGGCTAAAACCATATTTACCAAAGATCTAATTCCAACATTTAAAATTTAGAATGATAAAGAGTGAGGCATGGATTCACAAGTGTCTTTGTGTGAGTGTGTGTTAAAGTTGAACCTATCAATCACAATTTCACAAAGCCATATATATATATATATATATAAATTATTTGCTATAATTCTTGTTTTTGTGCATTTAGATATGCATTTGATTTTTTATTTTTGGGGGGCTCTCTTTGGAATACCTAAATTATTTTTATCTACATATCTATTTAGAGCATGGACTCAAGACATTATTCATCGTTTGCTGATGTCTTATGGGGGAATATTAATCTTGAGGATGAACTTTTCGGTGTATCTGAAAATGGTCTCCTGTTAGTCGAAGATTCTCCACTGAATGATGAAGTTGCCACTTCTAAGAAAAAATCAACATATGGTATCAACTTCAGTGCTGAGGAAGACAAGCTATTTGTAGCAGCATAGCTTAATACCAATGTCGATCCTGTGTATGGTAATGAGCAACATAAAACAACATTTTATGGCAAAGTTGCAAAATAATTCAAGGACCACAAGATTGATTCTACATGTAGTATTTCATCCCTAACAAGCTGATGGGGAATAATTAATAGGGAAACAGTTAAATTTTGTGGGTTCTTAACTAAAATTGAAGCAAAGAATGAAAGTGGAACAACAGCTGATGAGAAGGTATAAATTTTGCGATGGTCTTTAATTTTTTTAGATTTACAACACAAATGAATTGTTTGAAGAAACTAATTATGTTATATTTATTTAATTTTTTTTAGATTGAGAAAGCAAGGGAATTGTTTGAAGAAATTCACGGTTACTTTTTTTCAATATGAACATTGTTGGCTAATGTTGAAGGACTTTCCAAAGTGGGTATCTACTATGCCTAGGGAAGATTCAAAAAAAAGAAATGCCTCAAACTCCAGATTCAATAGATCAAGGAGGGGGGGGGGGGTTGATGACATTATAGATTTCAAGAGGCCAATAGGTAGAAAAGCTGAAAAGGCTAATCGAAAGAGAAAAGATGATGGGAAAGATGTTAAAATGAAATATTTGAAAAAGAAAATGAAAATTCTTGAAAAAGGTTGTGCACAAGAAAAAGAGAAAGTACATATCAAAGTGGAAAAGGTTCGCTTGCAAGAGTTGACAGAGAATGAAAGAATTATGATGTTAGACACAAGTGGCATGATCGAAGACCAAAGAATTTTTTATGATGGACTCAAAAAGGAAATCCTTTCAAAACAAAGATTAAGTCGTTCATTGGGTTAAGATGATGTTGGTGATGTCTTGTTTCAACCTTATTTTGGTAGTAACTTAGCCTTGATATGTATTTTGTGGCATTTTTTGGGTGTAGCTGATTTTAGGCCTTGATATGTATTTTGTGATCTTAGCAAAATGTTTTGACTCTTTTATTATGTGATTTCGTTGTAAATTCTAGTAGGCCACTGCCATCTAAGTAATCCTAACATTTTAGCTTATATAAAATGTCGTGTATTTTCTATATTTGATTCTATACTACTATAGAATTTATATTACTGTCATGCTTAATGCTGGTGCTGTGCTATTAACGCTGCTGATTGGGTTGAGAGGCCAGTGTGTAAGTGTCCTGATTCTGCTTTGGTGTTGTATGTTATATGATGTATGTTGTGTTAGTGACTGCTGCAGTGTAGTAGTATCAGTGGTGCATTGCAGTAGTGTGCAGTTTGGCATTGGTTAAGGTTGTGTAGTAAGTATTAGATATATGTGTGTGCTAGATGATAGTAATGGGGGATATTGCCATGTATATACAGTTTGAAACCTCAAATCTTTATGTGGTTGTTTATGTGGCTGTTTACCACTGTTTATGTGGCTGCCTAAAGTCTGTTTATATGGCTGTTTACTACTGTATATGTGTTTCTTTGGTTGCCTAAAGTTTGTTTTCAGTTATATGCTTCTGAAGTCTGGTAGCTGTTTATGTGGTTGTTTACTGCTGTTTATGTGACTGTGAGATAGTGGTGACAAATAGTTTGGCAGATAAGTCATAAATAAGGTCACGTGTATATGTGGTACCTTCTAGCTTTTCTACGTGACATGCATGAAAATAAGCCAGTATGTCAAACATGTTCTATGATCACTAACGCTTAAACTCCGAAACATTTATCAAGAATTAGGTGATGTCCGCACTTTATGCTTTTTTTGGAACTAAGGGATTTCAACTAAGCTTAGATTGTCTAATTAGCCTACTTGAGTTGTGGTTTAGCTAGTAATCCTGTTCAACTTATGAGTTTTCATTTCAGTCTTAGCCTATACATTACTTTATGCATCATAGTGTTGAACCAAATTTACAATCTAAAATCAATAGTTTATGGGAGGAGGAGCTTGCCCATTTACAAGGTCGTATAACTAGATTGCATCAAAGCTTTGTGGCTTAGGGGATGATATTTCTGTTAAGTCAATTTGCCTATGCTAGAGGGACCATAATTTACCCTTACAAAGATATTGGTATCATATATATATATATATATATATTACTATCCATAGCCTGTTTATGTGTTAATTTTCAACACTCTTAAAATGGAGGATTGGTTTAGGAAATCACATTCCACCAATTTACTGAGTATATAATGACAATTAAACCTGCAATAACATCTTAATTACAATCAAACCTTCTTTTAAAGTTATTGATTTCATTTCATATTATGTTTCTTGCATCTATATTGATAATTGCTTTCCAATGTTTTCTTTTAGTTTATCTCTATGGGTAGTTCTTTTTTTCGTAAATTGCTTAATGATGACTCAGATGAAGATGAGATAATTATAAAACTTCTCACGGGTTTGAAATCACAATGTAAACATTGTCAGTATATCGACCGTAATCATTTGGCATGCCATAGAAGGCTTTATGATGACTATTTTGCCGAAGAACCTGTATATCCCCCCAAATTATTTTGAAAGAGATTTCGAATGAGACGTTCTCTTTTTCTCTGAATCCTATCTAAGGTAGAAGCTCATGAACCTTACTTTATCTAAAAAAGAAATGTTGCCAAAAAGCTTGGTCTATCTTCCCTTCAAAAGATGACCGCTGCACTTAGGATGCTTGCTTATGGAGTAGCAGCTGATTTTATGGTTGAATATGTGAGAATAGCATAAACCACTGTAATAACCAGTATGAAAAAATTTGTTGTAGCAACGGTTGCTATTTTTTCAGAGGACTACTTGAGGTTACCAAACAATAAAGACATCGCTAGATTGTTAGCCCATGGCCAAAACCATAGATTTCCAAGCATGTTAGGAAGTATTGATTGCATGCATTGAAAATTGAAAAATTGTCCAACTGCATGGAAAAGGATGTATTGTGGTCATATTCGTGACCCAACTATTATTTTGGAAGCAGTGACTTCATATGATCTTTGGATATAACACTCATTTTTTGGGTTACCTGGGGCAAATAATGATATTAACGTGGAATGGTCTCATGTATTTTATGAGCTTGCACAAGGACGTGCTCCTGTAGTTAATTACTTAATCAACGGTCATGATTACACAATGGGATACTATCTTGCCGATGGCATATATCTAAAATGGTTAACATTTGTGAAGACAATCCCATCTCCACTAGGACCAAAAAGAAAATTATTTGCAAAAGCTCAGGAGGCATATAGGAAGGACGTAGAGCATGCATTAGGAGTGCTTCAAGCACGATTTGCAATTGTACGTGGACCTGCACGGTTTTTGTATCATGAAACACTACAAGACATTATGAAAACATGCATAATTCTTCATAACATGATTATTGAAGATGAGCGAGATGAAGCTGAAGCAGTGGACTTAGATTATGAACAAATTAATGAGATTTCATGTACACCAATGTCACGTGAGCCAACAAATGAATTTTCGGAGTTCATTCAAGTTCATGAATGCATTAGGGATCAAGAAGTTCATTCTCAACTCCAAATGAATCTCGTTGAACATTTATGGCAATTACAAGGAAAGTCATGAAAACTTTTGGTTTTGTTTATTTGTCTCCTCTTCTTTATGGAGTTGCCATTAAAACTTTTGATTTGGTTTATTTGTTTCATTTTGTTAATGAAGCTACCATTAAAACTCATTGGCTATGTTGTTTTGTTGTGTTAAGTTTAGTATTAGCCAATTGTTTTGTTGTATTAAATTTAAGTACCATTTGTCATCAAGGAAGTGTCCAGCTCAACTATGTTTAATTCAATGGGTTTTGTGTGAGTTAATGTTATTGGATATGAGTTATTTGTGTAAGTTTTCTATGGACTACATTGGTAGTTTAGTTCAGTTGAAACAACTTCAACTTGACAGGTTGGCTTTTAGATTGCATATGTTTTAGGCTTTTGATATGAGCCTTGACAGGTTAAACATGTTTTTTTTTTTAATTTAATTTAATTTAATTTTAAAAAATGCTTAAGAAAATATGGATTTTTTAAAATATGACAGTTGAATTAAAAGGATTGTTTGAAAATGTTACCATTAGAATAAAAATATTTGAAAATATGACTGTTTGGAACAAATATTACCGTCAAGAACAAATAATAAAGAAAGAATAAAATAAGAATTAAAAAGAATTAAGAAATAATATTTAAATGAAGTGGTAAAAATATAGAACATCTGATAAATGCTATATTATAAAATGATGTGGTAAAATAATAAAGTAGGCTTTTGGTGTGTTAAAATGACATTTTTTTTATGGCACATCTGCTAGGATGCTCTAAAAAGACCTGTAGCAAACAGTCATTAGCATCCTAGCAAGTTCATTTGTCTTCATACTTTTGAAATGAACAGTTTATACAAGTTTCAGGCCATCATTAATTACTAGCTATGTCTCCTCCCCATGGTAGTTTCGGTTGGACTAGATGAAATTAACCATGCTTAGAAATAGATTAATATAGTAGACAAAAGTTTTGTTGAAAAAATAAAGGAGAGTGTAATACAGTTGTGCAATTGAAAAATAACTTACATAAGTTATTCTATAGGTCTGAAATGGAAATTTTCGAAGTTCATTACCAGAATTTTGCAAGTTACGATCAAAAAATATATCAGCTTGTAAGCCCAAATCTTCAAGTTCATTGCCAAAATATATGTGCTACCAAAAATATATCTCCAAAGGAAAAAAAGTTCCTATACATCACAAAAAGATCCTGTACTATTGCAAGCCCAAAGCAGCACTGATTCTTGACCATCGAAAATCATCCTCGTTTTCTTCTCCTCACTGGTTCCTTGAATAGTCTCACCTTGCATGAAAAGAACACAAGCAAATACTAATATTCAAATCATTTAACTATAAAGAGATGTATAAGTAATCGGTATTGAATCGAAGTATAGTACCATGTCTAGTCCCACAGTCAAGAGGATGTGTCCATGTCCGTTACGGCCTTCGCGGCCGATCCTCAATGTGTGAAGCCTCTAGTGGGGGGGGGGTAAGAAGGGTTTGAAGGTGAAAGCGATGGCGGTGGCGCCGNGAAGCCTCTAGTTGGGGGGGGGGGGGGTAGGTATCTATATTTGGATGAACTCGGTATGCACAAACTTAGGGAGGACAGCACCAGGGGTGGGTCGCCTAGGGGTGGGCATGAATCTCATCTCATCTCTACCATGTACATCTACGGGGGCAGTGCCAGTAGTCAGTGAGGGAGATGTACGGGTGGTGGGCAAAAAAGATGTAGTAAGGGATGTGGGTGGGCAGGTATCATCGCTCCTTATGGAGGGGGACCAAGATGTGTTCTAATGGGCAAACGTATGGGATGGACCCGCATCATTGTGTGCCATGGAGCCCATGTCATAACTAGTGTCCAAACACATCTCATCTGATGTTTGACTTGCTTCCTTCATGGTATGGTCATGCACGGGTGTGTGATGCCAACTAGATGTGGGCACGGGTGTGTGACACCAACTAGATGTGGGATGTTGACTAGATGTGGGACGTCGACTAGATGTGGGCACGAGTATGTGATGCTGACCAAATGTGGGACGCTGACTAGATGTGGACACCAACTAGATGTATAATGCTAACTAGATTGACGGCCTCCATTCCCTTGACGTCCACCTGCTTGCTGACCACGGCCTATAGCCGATTCACTTGTGTTGCCCGCATCACGTGCATCGTCCAAGGTCAACTGACTGATCTCTTCAACAAATTGCAAGACATTAATACAGTCGGTGTATATCTCAGACCCTGGTTTACACTTCACCATAATTCTCAACTGTGATTCAACCTGTCACAAATATACAAGAGTAATGTTAGTAGGTTGAACTAAACTATGCGAAGTGAGGTACATTTATAACAAAACAGTCTTTGTAAAGTTACCAAAGTGTCCTAGTACGAGGTCTCTTTTGTAATATGGCGAAGAGTACTGGGACGAAACCACACCATATACTTGTCATTGTAGCTCATCTCCCCATGAAAGGGCAATGCATCTGCAATTGTGGCGTACGCAACCCATCTAGCAATATGCGTGGCATGTTCTTAGGCCCAGTTTTTATGTTGCTTGCCCTAGAATGTTATCTTGTGAAGTTCAATTGAAGTATCAACATCAACTGGTATGCCTTGCTTCATTCCAAACTGTCGGAGAACACGTTCAAGGTGATGGCCCTTCAACCACCCAAAAATGTATGAGCGGCACGATAGACCTCCATATGTGTCGGCCTACTGTACAACATGCGAGCAGGGAACCCAAATAATTTCTGTATGGCTCCCAGACAATCTGCAATGATCCAACAAATGCAAACAACCATATTAACAATATAATTAGAAAAAATGTGTAACGAATGTGAACAATACATGTAACTCTAAAATAAAATAAAATAAATGTTTATTCATTCTAAAGCGAATTTTAAGTACAACAACTACATGACAAAATGGTTCCCACTTGTAAGGCACGATACCTAATTTGGTCGTAGCAAAGCAAGTGACACACAATAGGCGCATAGGACGTGTATTGCATGTTCAGTTGTTATCTTAACCCCTTTCCATCTAGCAAAAAACACAGACAAAACCTTCATATTAGTTACTTACATAATTTCCATGCAAAAAAAGTTCATGCAAAAATGTAAAACGGTAACTATCTAAGATCCTACATACCTGATAGCAAGTGGACCTAGGAGCAGTGCCTGGTGTGGATGCTGCATCACAGGACATATGTATGGAAACCTCGCCCACACCCACAACTACACCAATAGCATTGCACCACCAATCTGCTTGGTTGTCTTCTCTGATGCTTTACAGAGGTGTCTATATAGCTAACTTAGTACTGCACTACCCCAACTATAATTCTTTCCGTTGCTGATTGGATTGAAAAATTGCAGATACATAATTGAGACATGTTTGCCAGACTTGTCCATAAACTGCGTACCATCCAACATCCCCAGTATGTAAAACCGAGCATACTGCTGCACAAGTACCTCAGTGGCATCAGCTGAGAGAGGGTTGCTAAACCGCTCCTCAAGCCATTTGGCTTTTACCCTCAACCCTTCCATTACTGCAGTGTTCTTATTAGCACTAACTTCTTTGTTCAGCAGCCTATGCCCTAGCAAGTCGACGCAGAGGTCACCCCAATCGTCCATATGGGTATATCCCACCACCGGCAAGCCATCTACAGGTACCCCCATTATAACCTCCATGTCTTGTAGCGTGATGGTCATCGCACCGTGGGGTAAGTGGAATAAGTGCGTCTCCGGCCTCCATCTCTCCACCAACGCCATGATCAATGCATGGTCAAGGTCCATATGTGGGACCCAAAGTAGCCCATCTAACCTCGCATCTGTGATATAAGCAGCAATCCGTGGATCTAACCACCTTTAAGCAGACCTTTCTCTGGGTGACGACAAGTTAGTACACCTGGCACTTCCTGCAAACAGATCAGCTCAGCATAGCACGTAATAATTACGCTTTAAACTTAAATGCCAAAAATCTTTCTACTACATATATTGACTACGATTTTGGACAAATGCATACCTCGCCTTCCAAAGGAGCATCCCAAAGCAAACTTGAACGATGCACAGCCTGCCTCATTAAGACAGTCTGTATAAAGGGTCCCGCTTGATGTGGGTCTATAGCTGGCATAAATTAAAGGTGATTAATGCCCCATTAAGTGACTACTAGCCCATTAGGTCAAATGCAGAGCATAAACATTCTAATTCTCTTTTTAAGGAGCATGACACGTGAGGAAAATTCACATAATTGAGTTCTTACTTTTTCTTTAATAAATTTCTTTTATAAGCTTGCATTTCATTCAAGAGAGAGTGGCTATATACCTTACAAGCAGATTCAATGAACTACTAGATGAAGCAAAAAGTGTTATTTGTGTTATAGTTTATTGGCAAATTTAAAAGAAAGAGAATTGCATTAGGGTAAAGTGAAGCCATTTGTTTTGGATGTGTTTATGCCTGGTAGGTAAACAGAGTCATGGCATTACAATAGGTAGGGTGTCTAAACTACAAGCATGATCTTTGAAATTGGTATGGCAATTCACAATTAGAAGTTGAAAGTATTATGCATCTTTTAATAGGTATTATGCAATCCAAACACACATCTTTTACTTGAACATCTAAGGGTTATCATGCATTTGGTGACAACAACAATCAGGGGAAAATTCACGTCAAATACATAAACTTTCTTCTTCTTCTTCTTCTTATTTATTTATTTTTAATTATAAACATATTTGACTGAAAATGACAATAATATATATCTAATGCAGCCTTCACTGATTTCATAAAAATAAAAAATGAATTAAACTTTAGAATGTTAAGTAGATTACAACATATTCAACTAATGGAAATAGAATGCATCAGCATACAAGATAAACATTTTCACCCCTAAATCAATAAATGAGAAAGCCACAAGTTTCAGATGGAAGAAATTTCTAAAATGAAAGTCTCTCTATATTATTAAAATCAACCCTCACCCTCACTTTAATAGTCCAAGCATCCTACTCATTATTCAACAACATCAAGCCCCAAAAAAAATTTAGGCTTAGCTATGGATCCTCTATATATTCTAAGCAACTTACTCAGTCTCACAAATCAAATATGGCCTCAATGAGAACGCTAACTGTGTCCCACAATGACTGATTGCTCTAATACCACATGAAAAATGTTCATTAAAAACAAAAAACAAAAAATTCAAAAATTACATCACAAATACCGACATATACCGACAAATAACCCTAACCCCCTAATGCTCAAACAAATATTGAGATAAGGAGACATACCTTATAATTCCAAACTGAAGATGCAGGCCGAGAGCAAGAGGGTGAGTACAGAGCGAGACCGAGACTAAGAGGGAGACTGAGAGCGTGTGGGAGAGTTAGAGTGAGATGATAGCGAGATTGAGAGAGTGAGAGGGAGATTGAGAAAGTGAAAGTGATGAGAGAGTAAGACTGAGTGGGAGAGAGGGAGATTCAAAGAGTTTAAGTGTGGGTAATAGGAAACTTGAGTACCACACTATACAGATTCAGAGAGTTTACTTGCAATACAAATTGATACCCGAGTTTAGTGGACTCGGGTACCACACTATACAGTACTTGAGCCTAAGAAACTCGAGTGCAAAGTGGCATTTTTTAATCCCCAAATGCCATGTTAGCTAGTGCTACGGTGAAATAGAAAATAGGGAACTCGAGTTTAGTGAACTCAAGTTAAAAAAAAGTGTAGATTCCTATTTAATTCTAAAAGAGTATTTTTTTGTTACAAATTTTATGAAAGGGTGATATTTGGCATTTTCACTCACAAACAAGTACAGAACAGTATAATTATCCGAACAGTGTGAAGATGTTGAGTAGGAGGATTCACGAAATTCATAGGGACGCAGAGGAGAGAGCAGCAGCTGGCGGAGATGATAGAGAAGAAGGTGATAGAAGCGAAGGAGGTGTGCGGCGAGGACGAGAGATCGGACGAGTGCAAAGTGGCGTGGGACGAAGTGGAAGAGATTAGCCAAGCCAAAGCCGATCTGAGGCTCAAGTTGGAGAAACAAGATCCTCTCGAGTTCTTTTGCCAGGACAATCCTGAGACTGATGAGTGCAGACTCTACGAAGACTGATCACTACTATTCCATGATTTTGGGGTTGTCTTTGTCCTAATAAGTCCTTTTTTTTTTCTTTGTTTTTGTGTATATGCTTAGTTGCATCTATCTATGTTGTTATGCTTGGTTGCCCTGGCATAATAATAGTTGTCTTGGTACTCTCTATTTGCTCTCGTTAGTTAAAAAGTGGCATATTTTATGTTAAAAAGAACTTATTTACAAATCATAAAAAGAAAAGAAAAAAATAACTTATTTAATTATGTTTTCTTAAACTTAACTAGAGGTTCTTCAATTCAATTTGTCAATTGAGTCCTCGGCTTTTCCGATTGGTACCCGTACTACTCTCAGGAGTAAGGCCATGATTCAGGACCAGCTGAATGTGTAACTTATCAATAAGGACCAGCTGAATGTGTAACTTATCAATAAAAATAAAGAGGTGCCTCAATTCAACCATATGATTTATATATATATATATATATATAGTACAGCCATTATTGAGGGCTATCAAGATTCCCAACCCAAATTTTGTTTATTTTATGTCACAATACTTATCCTCACGAGTGAAAACTATCGCTCCCCTAAATCCCTTTTTCCACACCGCTTAACACTAAAAAGTATTAGATAAGTTATAAAACCTTCAGTTAATATCTTTTCTTTTTAATAGAATCAAGAGATAATTTTGGACCTAACCCTAACTTTACATATGAAAGTTGTCTCTGTGAGACCCACGCGTGTGAGTGAAAGATGTTTTATGATATTGTCTCGTGAAATAGCTTCTCCATAAGATATTCTAAAAATCTCATGAAATGATAATATGGTAAATTGAATGTAATGTGTCTAAGTCTTTCATCGTATTCTAGACCAATGAATCCATCACCCACATACCTCCTAAGGGTTGAAGACTACTTTAATTGTAATGGTAAGTCATATGCACGATAATAATTATCTTCCATTAATCTTGGATGAACAATTACAATATCAATGAGCATTAATAACGCTTAAATAGGGGTGGCAAATGGGCGGGTTGGGTCATAAATGGGTTGGGTGTGTAATTACCCATTTATCCATTTATGACCCGTTTATATATATAAATTAATTATCCATTACCAACCAAACTCATTTAATTAGTAACACACCTATTTAACCCAATATGACTCAAATACCTCTAAAACAACTTGAATACCCTCTTGACCTCCAAAATTACTAAAATATCCTTAAATACCTAAAATGATACAAATACCCCTACACTTCTAAAATTACCAATATACCCTTGGACATCCAAAATTATCCCAAAAATCTCTAAAATGAGCAAAGTACTCATGAAACCTCCAAAATGACCAAAATACCCATGATATCTCTTAAATTACCATATATGCTTAAAACCTACTAAAACGACCAAAATACTTCCAAAATCTCTAAAATGACCAAAATACCCCATAAAACCCAAAAAATGACCAAAATACTCCGGAACCTAAAAATGACCAAAATACTTCCAAAACCCAAAAAATGACCAAAATACTCCCGAAACCCAAAAAATGACCAAAATACCTCCGAAACCTAAAAAAATGACCAAACTATCCCCGAAACCTAAAAATGACAAAAATACTTCCAAAACCCAAAAAATGACCAAAATATCCCCCGAAACCCAAAAAATGACCAAAATACTCCCGAAACCTAAAAAATGACCAAACTACCCCCGAAACCTAAAATTGACCAAAATACTTCCAAAACCCAAAAAATGACCAAAATACCTCCGAAACTCAAAAAATGACCAAAATACCCCGAAACCTAAAAATGACCAAAATATTTTCGAAACCCATGAAATGACCAAAATACCCCCCGAAACCCAAAAAATGATTAAAACACCTCCGAAACTCAAAAAATGACCAAAATACCCCCGAAACCCAAGAATGACCAAAATACACCCGAAACTCAAAAAATGACCAAAATACCCGCGAAATCCAAGAATGACCAAAATACCCCTGAAACTCAAAAAATGACCAAAATACCCCCGAAACCCAAAAATGACCAAAATACTCCCGAAACCCAAAAAATGACCAAAATACCCTCGAAACCTAAAAAATGACCAATCTACCCCCGAAACCTAAGAATGACCAAAATACTTCCAAAACCCAAAAAATGATCAAAATACCCCCCGAAACCCAAAAAAAAATTACAAAAATATCCAAAAACCCAAAAAATGACCAAAATACCCCGAAACCTAAAAATGACTAAAATACCCTCAAAACCCAAAAATGACCAAAATTGCCCTCAAAACCCAAAAAATGACCAAAATACCCCAAAACCTAAAAAATGAACAAAATACTCCCAAAACCTAAAAATTACCAAAATACCTCCAAAACCCAAAAAATGACCAAATACCCCCGAAACTTAAAAATGACCAAAATACCCTCAAAACCCAAAAATACCAAAATACCTCTAAAACCTATAAAATGACTAAAATACCCCGAAACCTAAAAAATGACCAAAATACCTCCAAAACCTAATAATTACCAAAATACCCCTAAAACCTAAAAATGACCAAAAAATGACCACAATACCCCCAAAACCTAAAAATGACCAAAATACCCCAAAACCCAAAATGACTAAATACCCCCGAACCCAAAAAATACCAAAATACCTATGAAACCTAAAAATGACTAAAATACCCCCGAAACATGAAAAAATTACCAAATTCCCCCGTAACCTAAAAAATGACTAAATACCTCCGAAACGCATCAAATTACCAAAATACCCCTAAACTTCAAAAATGACGAAATACCCTTGAAACCTAAAAAAAAGACTAAAATACCCCATGGAAACCTAAAAAATAACCAAAATACCCCCAAAACCTAAAAAAAATGACCGAAATACACTCGAACCTAAGAATTACCAAAATTCACCCTAACCTAAAAAATTACCAAATGCTCTCTAACCTAAAAAATGACTGAAATACCCCTGAAACCTAAAAAATTGCCAAAAATACCTTGAAACCTAAAAAAATGATCGAAATACCCCAAGACGTAAAAATGACTAAAATAACCCCAAACCTAAAAACAATGACAAAATACCCCAAATCTAAAAAAATGATCGAAATACCTCAAAACCTAACAATTACCAAAATACACCATAAACCTAAAAAAGTACCAAAATATTCCCTAAACCTAAAAATTGACCGAAATACCTCCAACAACCTAAAAAATAACT